>NW_027453834.1:0-237500 GCF_040206685.1 Ascaphus truei
ACCCCATAACGGGCCTGTATCTTGGGAAGTAGGGGGTCCCCAAGATTGAAATCAATGTGGTTCAGCTCAGGAGACCCCCTGCTCCCGCACTCTCCCAGCCGGTCCCCGCTGGCCTGCAGTATCAATCCTGTGCAGGAAAGAAAAATGTGCAATACTTCAAATAATTACAGGCCCCATCTCTCATAAATATACCCCCCAATTCATACAAATATATACACCCCCCCAATTCATACAAATATATACACACCCCCAATTCATACACATAAATATACCCCCCCGAATTCATACAAATATATACACCCCCCCAATTCATACAAATATATACACACCCCCAATTCATACACATAAATATACCCCCCCAATTCATACAAATATATACACCCCCCCAATTCATACAAATATATACACACCCCCAATTCATACACATAAATATACCCCCCAATTCATACAAATATATACACACACCCAATTCATACAAATATATACACACCCCCAATTCATACAACATAAATATACCCCCCCCAATTCATACAAATATATACACCCCCCCAATTCATACAAATATACACACACCCCCAATTCATACACATAAATATACCCCCCCAATTCATACAAATATATACACACACCCAATTCATACAAATATATACACACCCCCAATTCATACACATAAATATACCCCCCCAATTCATACAAATATATACACCCCCCCCAATTCATACAAATATATACACCCCCCCAATTCATACACATAAATATACCCCCCCAATTCATACAAATATATACACACCCCCAATTCATACAAATATATACACCCCCCAATTCATACAAATATATACACACCCCCATTCATACAAATATATACACACCCCCAATTCATACAAATATATACACACCCCCAATTCATACAAATATATACACCCCCCCAATTCATACAAATATATACACACACCCAATTCATAGAAATATATACACACCCCCAATTCATAGAAATATATACACACCCCAATTCATACAAATATATACACACCCCCAATTCATACAAATATATACACCCCCCAATTCATACAAATATATACACACCCCCAATTCATACAAATATATACACACCCCAATTCATACAAATATATACACCCCCCCAATTCATACACATAATATACCCCCCAATTCATACAAATATATACACCCCCCAATTCATACAAATATATACACACACACACCCCCAATACATACAAATATATACACACACACCCCCAATACATACAAATATATACACACCCCCAATTCATACAAATATATACACACACACACCCCCAATTCATACAATAAAGTAATGGGCAGAATTACTATTATCCGGATATGGATAATAGTGCATTTGCCCATTTAAAAATAAAACATCAGCAAGCATAAGTGGGGACTCAGGATGCTCAGATGCAAAGAAAGATTGTGGTGGTAGGGGACTCCATTATTAGGAATGTACATAGGGCAATCCGTTGCCGGGACCGCAGGAACCGAACAGTTTGTTGTCTCCCGGGTGCTCGGGTTCGGCACATTGCGGATCGGGTAGACAGATTGTTGGGTGGGGGGGGCTGGCATTGACCCAACGGTCTTGGCTACACGTTGGCACCAATGACAAAGTTAGAGAAAGATGGAGGGTTCTAAAAAATGGTTTCAGGGATCTAGGCCAAAAGCTTAAGGCAAGGACCTCCAAGGTAGTACAGGCATACCCCGCATTAACGTACGCAATGGGACCGGACGGAGCATGTATGTAACACAGGCATACCCCGCATTAACGTAGGCAATGGGACCGGACGGAGCATGTATGTAACACAGGCATTCCCCACATTAACGTAGGCAATGGGACCGGACGGAGCATGTATGTAACACAGGCATACCCCGCATTAACGTACGCAATGGGACCGGACGGAGCATGTATGTAACACAGGCATACCCGCATTAACGTAGGCAATGGGACCGGACGGAGCATGTATGTAACACAGGCATACCCCGCATTAACGTAGGCAATGGGACCGGACGGAGCATGTATGTAAAGCGAAAATGTACTTAAAGTGAAGCACTACCTTTCCCACTTATCGATGCATGTTCTTTACTGCAATCGTCATATACGTGCTTAACTGATGTAAATAACGCATGTGTAACAGGCTCTATAGTCTCCCCGCTTGCGCACAGCTTCGGTACAGGTAGGGAGCCGGTTCAGGACGTGCTGACAGGCGCATGCGTGAGCTGCCGTTTGCCTATTGGGCGATATGTACTTACTCGTGAGTGTACTTAAAGTGAGTGTCCTTAAAGCGGGGTATGCCTGTATTTTCTGAAATACTTCCAGTGCCATGCGCTACCGCAGGGAGACAGTCAGATATCAGGGAGGGGCAGGGGGTGGGGGGGGCAAAGGGCAGGGAGGGGCGGGGCAAAGGGAGGGGCGGGGCGGGGGGGGCAAAGGGAGGGGCGGGGCGGGGGGGCAAAGGGCAGGGAGGGGTGGGGGGGGCAAAGGGCAGGGGGGGGCAAAGGGCAGGGGGGGGGCAAAGGGCAGGGAGGGCGGGGGGGGCAAAGGGCAGGGAGGGGCAGGGAGGGCAAAGGGCGGGGGGGGCAAAGGGCGGGGGGGGTCAAAGGGCGGGGGGGCAAAGGGCAGGGCGGGGGGGGGGCAAAGGCAGGGCGGGGGGGGGGCAAAGGGCAGGGCGGGGGGGGGGCAAAGGGCAGGGGGGGCAAAGGGCAGGGCGGGGGGGGGGGCAAGGGGCGGGGGGGGCAAAGGGAGGGGCGGGGGGCAAAGGAGGGGAGGGGCGGGGGGGGCAAAGGTGGGGAGGGGCGGGGGGGCAAAGGGTGGGGAGGGGCGGGGGGGCAAAGGGCAGGGGGGGCAAAGGGCAGGGGGGGCAAAGGGCGGGGGGGGGCAAAGGGCGGGGGGGGGCAAAGGGCAGGGGGGGCAAGGGGCGGGGGGGGCAAGGGGCGGGGGGGGGCAAAGGGCAGGGGGGGGCAAGGGGCGGGGGGGGCAAAGGGTGGGGAGGGGCGGGGGGGCAAAGGGCAGGGGGGGCAAAGGGCAGGGGGGGCAAAGGGCAGGGGGGGCAAAGGGCGGGGGGGGGCAAAGGGCAGGGGGGGCAAAGGGCGGGGGGGGGCAAAGGGCGGGGGGGGCAAAGGGCAGGGGGGGGCAAGGGGCGGGGGGGGCAAAGGGCGGGGGGGGCAAGGGCGGGGGGGGCAAAGGGGCGGGGGGGGCAAAGGGCGGGGGGGGCAAGGGGCGGGGGGGGGCAAAGGGCGGGGGGCGAAGGGCGGGGGGGGCGAAGGGCGGGGGGGGCGAAGGGCGGGGGGGGCGAAGGGCAGGGAGGGGCGCGGGGGGCAGGGGGGCAAAGGGCAGGGTGGGGCGGGGGGGGCAAAGGGCAGGGTGGGGCGGGGGGGGCAAAGGGCAGGGTGGGGCGGGGGGGCAAAGGGCAGGGAGGGGCGGGGGGGGGCAAAGGCCAGGGAGGGCAAAGAGCAGGGAAGGGCAGGGGAGAGCAGGGGGGGGCAAAGGGCAGGGAGGGGCAGGGGGGCAAAGGGCAGGGAGGGGCAGGGGCGGCAAAGGGCAGGGAGGGGCAGGTGGGGCAAAGGGCAGGGGCGGGGGGGCAGGGGGGCAAAGGGCAGGGAGGGCGCAAAGAGAGGGGTGGGGGGGAGCAAAGAGAGGGGTGGGGGGGCAAAGAGGGGTGGGGTGGGGCAAAGAGAGGGGTGGGGGTGAAAGCTGTTCCACGTTGAGCATGTTGTGATTTGTGCAGTAAACTGATTTCGTGTGTGCATGATTGCTGACCGTGGGGAGGGGTCTTTTTAGATGGGCCGCGGCGGCATGCGGAGTGGCGAGGGGGGGGTTGTTAGCGTTGTGTTTGAGGTCCGGCGTCGGCGGTGTAGGGTAAGTGTGCTGATCGAGGGTGTTGTTGGGGGGGGGGGGAGATCTTGCTCGTTTTCGAGGACACGTGGCGGAAAGTGCCGCGTGGGGTAAGAGCGTAGCAAAGGGGCCGTAGTGGTGATAGGGGGGTGGTTCAGCGCCGGGAAGGGCGGAGGGTGGGTGGTCAAGGGCGGCTAGCCATTGAGGAGGGCCAGAGGGGTGATAGTGGGGGGGGGGAGTGTTGTAGTTAGTTTTGGTGTCCTGGTGAGCGTCTCGTCAGCGTCTCTAGGGTTGAGCAGGCGCGTGTGTGCGTGTGTCTCTCCTGTGTGTGTGTGTGTGTGTCTCTCCTTTGGCCCGTCACTCCGCCTCAGTCCAATGAGAGGTGTGCGGGGGCAGGCGGGCCAAGGGACCAATGAGATTTCCCCTAGGGACACAGGACATCCAGACAGGCATACAGTGCTTTCACAAATATAGTATAAGATACTCTTAAAGTTATTAGTAATGTGGATTCCCTGATACTTGATGCTTTTTTGCTGCCAATTAAAATTTAAATTGAGGCCTATCAATTTTTCTACATCTTTTGGGAGGCTTATATTTAGGGCCTCTGATTTGGCTTGATTGATCTTAAAGCCAGAAATTCTATCAAATGTTCCTAACAGGTCGAACAAATTCGAGAGGGAGGTCAGAGGTTTTGATATTAATAATAGGATATCATCAGCGTACAAGGCCACTTTATGGAATTGTGAATGAATAGTAAGCCCGGAAATATCCAGGTTGCTACGTATCTCTGCTGCTAATGGTTCCATACAGTGGGGAACAGGAGGGGAGATAGGGGGCACCCCTTTCTAGTACCACTTTTGATTTTGAATGGATCTGATGGGTTAGCCCCCAGCTTTTTTTTCAGGCTTTTTCTGCATCCAGACTCAACAACAGAAATTAAGTTTTTGGAATTGGCTAATTCTAAAAGATCAATAATTCGTCGGGTGTTGTCCGCTGCCTGTCTACTTTTAATAAAGCCGACTTGATCTGGATGTATAAGTCTGGGCAGGATATGACTCAATCTATTGACCAGCAATTTAGCATAGATTTTGATGTCTGTATTGATTAGGGAAATTGGCTTATAGCTTTTGCAGTGCAGCGGATCTTTTCCTGTTTTATATATTGGGGATATAGACGCCTGTAGCATCCGTTCCGGGAATGGGGCTCCCGCTAAAACAGCGTTGAATAATTGGAGCAACAAAGGGGCCAGCAACTTGCTGTACTTCTTATAATATAGCCCTGAGAAGCCGCCTGTGCCAGGAATCTTTGGTTTTAGATCTTTAATAAGATAATTCCTCCATTGTGAAGTCTGCCCCCATGACCTCCCTTTCCGCCTCGCTCAGTCCCGTCAGGTTTGAACTTACTAGGAAATCTCCCAACGCTCATTCAGTTGTTAAGTTATGTGCCACCTTCTCCCCATTGTAAAGATTCTCATAGAACCTACTGAATTCCTCTACTATGTTTTTTGGGTTGGCTGTCGTTGCCCCTGATTTTGATCTGATTGCCTGAATATTGAAGCTTGCTTGCATGTTTTTTAATTTACGAGCTAGCATAGTATCTGGTCTGTTCGCTTTTTCTTAAAATTTCCTCTTTGACCAACTTAGGGCGCTATCCGCCTGGGAGGTTAGGAGCATGTTCAATTCGATTTTGGTATCTTTTAGTTCTTTTAGGATCTGCGGGTCGCATCTCCCCTTGTGGCAGTCAAATAGGGAATGTAATTTAGATTGACGTGTACAAATTTTGGAGTCCCTCTCCTGCTTCCTCCTGGCCGGCACTCCAATTAGTGTGCCTCTTAAGGTTGCTTTGTGTGCCTCCCAGAGCGTAAACTGGTATTCCACGGTGCCACTATTTATCCGAAAATACTGATCAATCTCCTTTCCTATAAAATCGTGTATCTCTGGTATCTCTAAAATAGACTCACTGAGTTTCCAGTTTGCACCCGGCCTGTCAGATAGAATTTGGTCGCACCGTAGCTCTATCGGTGCATGGTCTGACCATGAAATATCATGGATCCCAGCTTGGGACACCTTAGGAACCAGTCTACTAGAAATTAAGAAGTAGTCGATTCTGCTGTATGTGTCTTGTGGGTGTGAATAGAAAGTGAAGTTTTTCTCTGTGGGATGGAGTTCCCGCCAGATGTTAATAGCTGGTTCAGTTTCAGACCCTCCTTCACTGCTTCCATAATCCTTTTTATTGTTGGACCTGAGTGTGCCAGTCCTGTCCATCCCCGGGCTCAATGCTAAATTGAAGTCGCCCGCAATTATGATTTGCCCTCTAGCTATTTTACTTAATGTTTGAAAAAGAATACAGGAGAAGGTCACAGACGTGGCCTGAAAGAGGCCTATGTGCGCTCACTATTATCAGAAATAATTGGCTAGGAAAGATTCAATCCTTGGGGTTTCCCCCATAGCCATGCCTAAAATACTTAAAATCTTTTATTAAACACATCTATCACATAATAAGCAAAATCATAAGACAACCACTGTGTGGCTAAAACAGGGAGGGAAAGGGTGGGGGGTGGCAGCAGGAAGTGGGGGAGGAGTGGTATGGGTATATTTACCAGTGTGGTGTGAGGCCTGATTGCATCACAGTCAAATGTACCAGGAAAACGTTTCCAAAAGGTCAGGTTGTGGAGTATGTGTAATGACTCCTACTCATGTCTGGTTAGCACATTACCCATAGGTTATTTAGCTTCCATGTAATCACTTACGATATAAATCACCACATGAGTATTCAACACTGTGTATGTCTTTAATTCCCTTGGTATATCTGGTATTTGTGTGCCTATGAACCCCTAAATCGTATAGTATTTAGCTACATATGAGCACAATGTGTGTACTAACCGCACAACGTTGTGCCTGCATGTAAGTTTCTTACGATCATATGGTGTCAATATTCCTTATAAGCACGTAGCTAATGTTCTGTTATGCCCGCGATATATTATCTGGGTAATGCTGACAATAAGATGCTAAACGATTGGGTTACTTATCATGGGTAGCTGTCTTCCTCTCATAACCCTATATCCTACTATACTAGGAAAGCCCAACCTGCTGGCACCCATTATGGTCTGTGTATGCCCCAGAACAGGGGTCCAGTGGAACCTATTGCGAGAGGAACCCCGCGCCCACGGAAACAGGAGGGAGGGAAAGGGGGGGGGAAAGCAAAAATATAAAACAGTAAAAAAAGAACATAGTAAGAGCCGTGTCTGACCTAAGCCAGACACGAGTCTCTTGCTCAAGGAGTGGTTCTGACCGATGGTCACCCTTTTCGGGGTGACCCCTGTCCTGTAGGACTGCCCCCCCTGGATCTTTATAGCGCCCACGGTATGTCATCGTGTGACGCCTGTAGAGACGCAGGCGAACTGCCGGTGTAAACCCCCACCGGCTTTTCTTTACTGGCTTACAAAGTGTAATTCTAACTTTTACTGTGGCCTATTACCTAAGCCATGTATCTGAGACCTTTATAACTTAACATATATCTATCAGGGCCACTAGTCCCCCGGACTCCCCGCCGGCGAGTCCCCCCCTCTGGACCAGACGAAGAAAGGTGCAACAAGATGGAGCGTTGTGAGTCCCCTCTAAACTGACTGAAAATGTAGCTTTTAACCTCCCCCTACCTACTCTTTCCCGAACCCCTCTTATCTGTTGGGAATCTCATGTTGTCCCATGTTCTCTCACTTTGCGCCTGACCCATTCTGGACCCCTGGGATTATCCGTCGCTCCTGGGATTTACTTGTGTAGGGATAGAGCATTGGACGGCTTTTCTCTAACATTACCTCACCTGTGGCCACCGCCCCCTCTCTTTCTTCTCCTCTTTTGGATTACCTGACCTTGTTTACACGTCCCATGAGGGCTCCATCTGGTCCTTTGGGGTGAACCCCCCCGTCTCCTATGATGGGTCCCGAGTGGCCCGCAGCCCCACATCTAATCGAACAATAATATATCATATGCAAATAGTTAATCATTATTAACAAAGCAGACAGTTGAACAGAACAGTGTTTGTGAACAATTAAACATTATTTAGCAACTCAGACAGTTTAACAGAACAGTGTTTAAGTAATCGTAGTTCTCCCTCCCTCGCGATCTTTCATTGTTGTATTCGACCCCCCAGTTGCTATCGGAAGCAACCAGCTTTTATTTTAAATTATATCCAATTATTTATTTTTAATGTATTTATTTATTTTCCTCTCCGACCGGATCCAGGGTACACCCCCTCCCCCTTCTATGAGCCAGAGAGTCTCCCCCCTCCACCTCCGGGGCCTTCTATGAGCCAGAGAGTCACCCCTCCCTCTCCAGGCTTGTTTGCGCACGGGAGTTATAAGATTGATCTCTCCTGATCCCACCTCCGCACCCACCTGCCTACCATGGGGAAATGCGACATCTCTCTCACGCCAGCTTATTTAACTCCCTCGTTTGGGTTAGGGTACCTGCTACACCTCCGGAACTCTCCCCACACCTCTATCCGCCTCCTCCCCTTCGCTTCTTTATCCCTCCCTCCCCCCCCTCATCGTGGGACTTACGTCCGTGAAACTGCAGCACCGCCCCTCTGTGTTCTGCCGCACTTATTCCGCCCCAGTCACCATTGCGAGTCGCTGTCTGGGAGAGTAGATGCTGGTCCCGAGGTGAACAACCCCCCCACCCCGCGTCGTCTTCGTTGTGCAGACCCCCAGCCGATGAGGAAGGTCCCAATGGCACTGCGCTCCTCTTCGAGGCTGACGTCCTTCCTGTGACGTCACTTCCTTTCTCTTTGCGCCAACTGAATGCTTGCCGCCGTAAAATGGCCACCTTCATTGCAGGGATGCAGTACCACCTAGGACTGCCAGGGGGCGCAGTATGCTTTGGAAACAAGTAATGGCCATAGCTGCTGTAAGAGGGAAATGGGGGAGCTACTCCTTTAACTTCTTAATTTATGTTGGTTGACGGCAACAGACTAATCCTTATGCTGGCATGCAGACGTTTGGCCGCCCACTCTGCTCCAGGACGTCCCCGGTGCCAGGTCATCTTCCGAAGTGAGGTGAGGAGGGCTAGAGGGGGTCTGCTGCAGTCCCAGGTGTTGTAGGAAAGCGCCGCTATCCTCCACTCTCCGCAGCGTATGGGCCGCTCCATTCTTAATCACCAGCAGGGCAAATGGGAACAGCCAACGGTATTTAGTGCCTTTGTCCCTTAGCGTTTTGGTGACCGGACCAAGGTCCCTTCTCCTGGCCAGCGTCGTGGGCGAGAGATCCTGGCATATCTGAAGCTTTATGCCCTCATATTCTAAGGATTTTGCTTCTCTGGCCATTTGACAGATAATGTCTTTGGTTTTATAAAAGTGGAAACGGGCAATAATGTCTCTGGGGGGGGTCTCCCGGTTGCGGCTTAGACCACAGGGCTCTGTGGCACCTATCCAGATGCAAGTCCTGCTCAGACCTGTCCGGCAGTATATGTTCTAGCCACTTCATGGTGAAGTCCTCCGGGTCAGTAACAGACCCTGGGACCCCCTAATGCGGACGTTGTTACGCCTGTCTCGGTTTTCAGAGTCCTCTTGTTTGTCCATGAGATCTTGAAACCTTTCTTCCAAACGTGCCACTTTTTTATTAGTCTGCTGTAGCGCCCTTGCTGTGTCCTCCATCTTTATCTCCAGGGTCCCCGTCCTCTCCCCTATACCATCCAAGTCTCTGCGCAGGTCCCATAACTCTTTTTTGAAGAAATTCTTAATTTCAACACAAAATTTCCTCAGATCTTTTCTTCTGACTAATTCATGGTCCCCAGGTACCTGATCTTGATTCTCCCATTCAGAACCGGAGCCCACATTTTGCGCAGGAATGTCCGTCTTGCCCGTCGCTGCCCCGTCCCCTTTACTAAAGTATTTGGTGACCGAAGGGTCTCCGCTCTTTCCCTTTGCCCTAGTAGGCATCGCTGGAGTCTCCGCTTTTGGCACTGTCTCCTGTGAGGTAACTCGGTCTCTTTTTTCGCCGCTATCTTTAGTTAATTGCGCCGGTGGGGTAGGAGCTCAGCTACTGTGCTGCCATTCACCCCGCTGTCGCGCATGCGCCACTAGAAAACTTCTAAAGACTAAACCAAGTGGGCGCAGAAAAGAAGGAGCAGATAAGATAATAGTACAGGCTGAAAAAAAACTTAAATGCATGCTTGCTAATGCAAGAAGCCTGACAGATAAAATGGGGGAGCTTGAATTAATAGCTGCAAGGGAGCAGTATGATATCATAGGCATTACTGAAACATGGTGGGATGAAACTCATGACTGGACAGTTAATTTAGAGGGTTATTCCCTTTTTCGGAAGGATCGAACAAATAGAAGGGGAGGTGGAGTATGTTTATATGTTAAACCAGATCTAAAACCTATTATAAGGGAAGATGTCTATGAAGGGAATGATGAAAATGTAGAGACTTTGTGGATAGAAATTAGCCGTGGAGGTAAAAGTGTAAAGAAAATGTTTGTGGGAATATGCTATAAACCACCAAATCTCTGTGAGATTGAGGAAGCTAAAATACATTTGCAATTGGAGAAGGCATCAAAACTGGGTCATGTTTGCATAATGGGGGATTTTAATTATCCAGACATAGACTGGGGCAATGAGATTAGCGTTACAACAAAAGGAAACAGGTTTTGAGGGGGTGCTTAAAGACAATTAAATTACCCAAATTATTGAGGAACGAACCAGGAGAGGGGCAGTTCTGGATTTGGTTATATCAAACAATGTAGAAGTAATAACAAATATTCAAGTCCTGGAACATTTGGGTAACAGTGATCATAACATGGTCTCAGTTGAAATAAATTATCAAAAAAACAGATTACTTGGTGTTGCAGGGTAAATGCAACCACACACGCGGGTTCTCTTGATAAGGCTTCTTTATTGAGCCTTAAAAACATACAGCACACAAAACAAAATAGCTTCTCTTCAGCATACAAAAACAAAATAGCTTCCCTTCAGCATAGAAAACAAGGCAGCTTCTCTTCGCATGCAGGACACAGACAGTTCATCACACGTACTTTGAAAAACAGACGTTCTAGCAGTTATCTCTTCAGTATTTCAGTCCTGTCTCCTGACCAGCTAGCCTGCATGTGTGCACAGCCTGGGGGTTTTAAAACACCTTGATTATGCAGCTGGGGTCAGACTAAATAAGCAGCCCTTCCCAACTGAAACTTAACCTCGTCACTGCTGCACTGCAAGCCTAAACATAGGTTTGCCAGGTATATGGCTGGTGACGTTCATTCACCCTGTCAGACTTGGGTTCAACAAAGACCTTAAACTTTAGAAAGGCAGATTTTAATAAACTGAGGTCTAATCTAGTAGTAATACAATGGGATGATGTTTTTGCAGGGAAAATGTAGACGATAAATGGGCAGTCTTTAAAACATTGTTAGAAAAGCACACTTATCAGTGTATATCCTTGGGTAATAAGTATAAAACAAATAAATCAAAACCAATGTGGCTAAATAAACAGGTAGGGGAGGAAATGGACAAGAAGAGGAAGGCGTTTAGATTCTTTAAGTCAGAAGGGACGGAGACATCGTATCAGAATTATAAGGAATGTAACAAAAATTGCAAAAGGGCAATCAAATTAGCAAAAATAGATAATGAAAAAAGGATTGCAATAGAAAGTAAGGTCAACCCTAAAAAGTTCTTTAAGTACCTTAATAACAAAAAAATGAGAACACAAAATATAGGACCCTTTCAGTGTGAGATGGGTAGGCAGATTATTGGAGATAAGGAAAAAGCTGAGATATTAAACAAATTCTTTGCCTCTGTGTTTACCGGGGAAGAATCAATTTCAATAGTAGTGCCGCAGGAGGAAGCCACAACCTCCATATTAATGAACAATTGGATAACTGAGGAAGAAGTTCATAAGCGACTTGAAAAAATTAAAGTAAATAAGGCACCTGGCCCCGATGGCATACATCCAAGAGTTTTCAAGGAGTTAAGTTCAATAATAGCCAAACCATTACATTTAATATTCAAGGACTCCATTTCCACAGGCTCAGTACCACAAGATTGGCGTAAAGCAGATGTGGTGCCTATATTTAAAATGGGAGCTAGATCACAACCGGGGAGTTACAGACCTGTAAGCCTGACTTCAATAGTGGGGATACTACTTGAAGGTTTAATACGGGATAATATTCAGGAATACCTAATGGAAAACAAAATTATTAGTAATAGTCAGCATGGATTTATGAAGAATAGATCATGCCATACTAACCTTATTTGTTTCTTTGATGAGGTAAGTAGGAATTTAGACCAGGGTAATGCAGTTGATGTGGTCTACTTAGATTTTGCAAAGGCTTTTGATACGGTTTTAAACGAGTTTGGTGTACAAAATAAAGAAAATTGGACTCAGTAATAATATATGCGTCTGGATTGAAAACTGGTTAAAGGACAGACAACAGAGTGTTGTCATAAATGGAACTTTTTCAGGTTGGGCTAAAGTCGTGAGTGGAGTACCTCAGGGATCGGTACTGGGACCCCTGCTTTTTAACTTGTTTATTAATGACATTGAGGTTGGCATTGTCATGGGAGGGGGGTTTGGCCTGGTATTGAAGGGGTTACACCCCATTTGGCCACCCCCTGCTCTCACGTGGGAGGCAGAGGGTTAACTGGACTGCGGTCCAGTAATGAGTTTTTTACCCTGCTTCAACACCCAAATGTATATTCCCCTGGAAATATGTATTGTTCCCATTCCAGTGTCTGCACCAACACATACACTGGGATCTATGCGGGAAGGAAAGGGTTAATGTTACTTCTGTATTTATGGCCCTTTGTCCCTTTTCCCGCCTTTGCAGTTTCCATTTTGCAGCTTCTCCATAGGCCGCCATTGAAGCCCCATGCAAGTCAATGGGAATTTCAGTGGTTTGGGCCTGATATCATAGAAGACCTGCAGGTGGCGCCGGAGAGGAGGAGCGGCGGTTCCCCATTGAAAGTCAATGGCGCAATGTGTTGCAATGGGGATTCCTCGATGCCGACCTCCGGAGACGAGCTGGCAGCCCGCCAGCCCGCAAAACCGCAAGAGCGGAAACCCTTTCAAAAAAGAGCTTTGATCAATCCCCGGTCAAGTTCACGTGCAATTGGTGTGGGAAACTTAGGTTCTAGGGCACCCCGGAATAAAGTTCTTGTTGCCCCTAGATCCTAGGAACCCCCTCACTCGATCCCAACAGGGTCCGACGGTCGATGACCCCGGGAAAGGGTCGCGCCAGACCGGAGGGTCCTACCATTGAATCCAATGGCGGCGCCGGCCCATGCATTTCCTATGGCGGCGCCGGCCATTGATTCCAATGGGGTAAAAGCCGCGTGTTTAAACGGCTAAGTTAAAAGATGGTAAAACTGTAGCCCTGGAACTCCGGTTCTGCGGAAACTAGAGAGCCAGGATTTGGCAGCAGATAGTCATAGCATCGGCTTGATTGCATTGCAAATCCTGACCCTCTCTGATCAGCAGAACGGAGTCGGGGTAATTATTCAATTGTGTGATTCTGCCATTGACGTCAATGGCGGAGAAATGTATCTGGGTTAAAAAGGCATTTAAACCCATTTTCTGTAACTCCGGTTTGGTGGGTCCTAGCGAGCTGAAACTTGGCCACAATGGAGAGTACCCTCCGGCATTAGGGTCGGGCAAGTTCTGGTCCGCTCGGCCCAACTGACCGGATTATTTTGATATAGCCATGATTGTCAGAAATATTGTTTTTTGTATCTGGCATAAAAGCCCAGGAAAAGAGATGGGCTCTGTAATATGCTAAAGGGTCAGGGTGCGAAAGTGGTCTACAATGGGCCCTTAGTCAAAGGCTCTCCCCCACCCTGCTTGTGAATGCCAGAGCGGAGGAGAACAATCCCCGAGTACTTATGCACAATATTGTGAGTCACACCTTATGATGGGCCAGTGATCAGTCCAGCAGACCCAAAGACGCCTTTGATTCAGTGTGTTGAAATCCCATGTTAAGGTATAGGACTCAAGCCCTATATAAATGAGGGGTAGCTCTATATCCAGTGTTATTCGTTGTGACTTCATTTTGTATCCTGAATGAATTGCCAGTCCCGTTCCTGACTGCTTCATTTCCCAAACCCTAAGTAAGTGTTCATATCTTGTGCGTTAATTGTATAATTCTGTGTGTTCACCTTTTCCAAGGAATAAACTTTCTTTATTATATTTTAGTCGCATTCAGTTCAACCCAGTGAAGTAATTTTTGTGTGTATATTATAACCCTGTCTGACGCTACCGTCACAGGCATCAAGAGCAAAGTCTCCATCTTTGCTGCTGATACTAAATTGTGTAAGGTAGTAAAATCCGAGCAGGATGTAATTTATCTTCAGAAGGACTTGGAGAGACTGGAAATGTGGGCAGGTAAATGGCAGATGAGGTTTAATACAGATATAAGTAAGGTTATGCATTAGGGATGCAATAATAAAAAGGCGACTTACAAATTAAATGGGGATAAATTGGGGGAATCCTTGATGGAGAAGGATTTAGGAGTGCTTGTAGACAGCAGGCTTACAGTAGCAATAGTGCCCAAAGTCATGCAGTAGCTGCAAAGGCAAACAAGATCTTATCTTGCATTAAACGGGCAATGGATGGAGGGGAAGTAAACATAATTATGCCCCTTTATAAATGTCACGGTAGACCAGGTTTTACCACATCATAAATACCGGGATTCTGGATTGAGCACACAAGATGGACAAAACAAATTGTAATTAATTTATTTTCTGACAAACACACATCTTCACAATTAACTGGATAAAATACTTACTGGGATGGGGAAACGAAATCAAATGTCCACAGAACTAATCAACGTCTCTGGGCACCCCTGCAAGTGGGTGCGCGGTTTGAGTCCTGAGACAATCCTTGGCTAGGGGCGGAACTTGCCAGCCCGCTATCTCCGCCAAAAGGAATTATTTCGCATAGTCCTTACAGGATTCGTTCCGGAACCCTTAGCTGAAACGAATTCTGGAAGAGGGTGCAAATCTTCGTTAGGATGTAGGTTAACCCCTCACACTCCAGAACAGCTGATGCTAAACCTTGGACATTTCTTGGTTGATCTTAGGTGAATCTGACTGGGAGTGCGCTGCAGGCATCTTTATAGGGTTAAGGGTCCTATACCTAACATACACACCCAATCCTCTCGTGGGAACAATTTTCCCCACATATCCCAGACTTGTCAGTACTTTATAAAAAGGGCAGAAGTTGCTTCCTGGTTTGCACAGAGCATGTGCTAACCTCACATCTGAGCTACTTGGAATCCCGGGCCCAACCTCTTACCTGGCGACAGTAAGTCTGGGGTTTGGCTACCAAGTGTGAAGTGCCCATACTTCACACCGGTATCTGGTACTTACAGTATCCTGGCCACCCTAACACCTCGGGTCTCTGAGACTTTTCAACTCCGGACTTCTCAAAGACACTGGGGCACCACCTTAGCTGTGTGCCTTTTGATGTTTGGAGATGAAAAATCCCTCAGCTCATTCATCTATAACATATGGGCATGTTAATGGATTCAGGACAGGAAAGCATTCCTGCCTGTACATTTTAAAACACCATTACAATACAGTATATTTATAAATGTATGTTCTGCTTATGCAACAATTATAAACCTTATATGTATGTTTATGGTTTATTTTTACCTAGCTGCACTCCAAAAATTAGAGTGCTAGCTCTTTCCTAACGAAGTTATCCACTTAATTGAAGGGGCTCTGTGATGTGGGCTGCGGTTTGACCTATATTCAGTCTGGGTTACAAGCCGGCATACAATGTATCCGTGCTGACTTTGATCGGTAACTGCAGACAAGCGCCACTACTTCAACTTAAGTGGATAACGAGGCAGCACGATACTATGTATCAAGAAGGCACTTCAGCTAAACCGCAGACCACTTATTCAATTGACTTTGTGGTTTCAATGTCTGTGGTCTGAAAACTGATACCTATCTTGAAAGCAGCTACTTATTCACAGGCACGCTTCTTCAATCAGCGCTTGGCACAGCGCTAGCAGCTCTCCCTTGTGTCGCACATACAGTTGGCACATAGTTCATTCATTCAACTGCAGCTAGCTGCTAAGCTGCAAAACCGGGACAATAAAGGTAGTGTAGGGGAAAACATGGACTTATGCTGACAATACATTTTAACCCCTTCTGTCCCAAAATGGTTTAGGGTTAACCAGCCGGGCATAATACCTTTATTATTGGCCTGGTTAACCCTCTCACCGCCACAACAAAGCATTAGTAAGACCACACCTTGAATATGGAGTACAATTTTGGGCACCAATCCTAAGAAAATACATTATGGAACTAGAGAGAGTGCAGAGAAACACAGGACAGGGGAGCGAGGCACAACAAAACGCAGGAGCTGAAGGCGACAACCAGTTATGCTCAGCAAAGCAGGAGTGAATGAGCAAGGCATATAAAGGATACCAGATCCAATCAGACAGGAGGCGGAGCGGAGGTGCGGCCTCCGCGGAGACACGGATAGGATAAGAGACAAGTGGGCTAGTAGAATACTTGCCACGCAGCTGGGGAGTGGTGTACGTCATGATGTGTCCGAGGGGGCAGAGCTAAGCTCCGTGGCACAGTAGAATAGCTGCGTGTGCGAGCGCGCTCTGTAAACAGAGCGGGGGTGTGCAGAAATGCAGATAAGGAGGGAACACGTCGCTAAGGACGTGTTCCCCGATTCCTTACACTGGGTGACCTGGGCATTAACTGGGTATCCCCCTTAACCTAGGGACCCCTTGACATGTTCAGGGACACCTCACATCCCTATGCCCCATTTACCTTTCTGGTCTGTGCTGAAGCAGGGAATCCTAGCGGTGAGTCGCTCAAGCGTTTTCAAGGGGAGATTTTGCCGGGACAATGTGCCTACATGTATCCGGGAATTTGACCTGATTCCCGGGTACAAATTTGGTTATCCAGCAACTCTGGACCCTGACTAGCTAGGCACATTCTGACAACACTTTCTCAGCAAAACCCCACTTGAAACTCATAGCCCCAATCTCTGCTCGCTGGCACTCCCCCCCTCCCCCCCTGCAATCTCTGCTCGCTGGCACTCCCCCCCTCCCCCCCAGCAATCTCTGCTCGCTGGCACTCCCCCCCTCCCCCCCTGCAATCTCTGCTCGCTGGCACTCCCCCCCTGCAATCTCTGCTTGCTGGCACACCTGGAAAGGTAAAACACATACATTCTTTATTGTCGCCTAATTATTCAATATGGTTGTGTAGGGATGTGTTAGGAATCTCCTACGTGCGCTCGGTGGGAGTGTGGCAGGTTCCGAGGCGGAACGCTGGTATAGGGCGCAGCCATGTTGCGCAACGTTGCCAGGGCACTGAGAAAGTGGAAAGGTCGCACATGCGCAATGGAAGCGCGCGAATGACGGGCCTGTAAGGAAAAGGCTCCGTGGGGGAACTACAATTCCCATGAGCCCTAGAGTGGTCACCTGACGGGAGGAACCAATCAGAAGGCTAGGTTTACGGAAACAGGAAAGGAAGGCGTGGGGGAGAGACCACGCTAGTCAGAGGAGATCTGGAAGGAGCCGGAGGAGGTAGTGCGAGTGCAGGGGGTCCGTGACCCGGCTGCATAGGACAGCTATCCCCGCAGGGCCTTAGGAGCGTACCCTGAGTCCCAGTAGGTTGCTGAGCTGCAGGGACGCCCTATAGTGGCAGTATTGTCACCTTACTGTATATTGATTAGAGACAAAGCACAGAGTTGCGGCAAGTACAGTCATCTGGGACCAGACGGCTGGACACCGCGCCTTCAGGAGGTCAAGGGTCGGATGCGTCTGATCCTTTGCGAAGTGGTACCGGTCACCGCCATGACCGGAAGGTATTAATTACGTCAAGTGCACCAACACCGGTCAACAGGCGCTGATCCCGCCTTAGGCATAACTCTTTGGAGACACTAGACGCCTTTGATTCAGTGTGTTGAAATCCCATGTTAAGGTATAGGACTCAAGCCCTATATAAATGAGGGGTAGCCCTATGTCCAGTGTTATTCGTTGTGACTTCATTTTGTATCCTGAATGAATTGCCAGTCCCGTTCCTGACTGCTTCATTTCCCAAACCCTAAGTAAGTGTTCATATCTTGTGCGTTAATTGTATAATTCTGTGTGTTCACCTTTTCCAAGGAATAAACTTTCTTTATTATATCTCAGTCGCATTCAGTTCAACCCAGTGAAGTAATTTTTGTGTATATTATAACCCTGTCTGACGCTACCGTCACAGGCATCAAGAGCAAAGTCTCCATCTTTGCTGCTGATACTAAATTGTGTAAGGTAATAGAATCCGAGCAGGATGTAATTTATCTTCAGAAGGACTTGGAGAGACTGGAAACGTGGGCAGTTAAATGGCAGATGAGGTTTAATACAGATAAATGTAAGGTTATGCATTAGGGATGCAAGAATAAAAAGGCGAATTACAAATTAAATGGGGATAAATTGGGGGAATCCTTGATGGAGAAGGATTTAGGAGTGCTTGTAGACAGCAGGCTTAGCAATAGTGCCCAATGTCATGCAGTAGCTGCAAAGGCAAACAAGATCTTATCTTACATTAAACGGGCAATGGATGGAGGGGAAGTAAACATAATTATGCCCCTTTATAAATGTCACGGTAGACCAGGTTTTACCAAAACATAAATACCGGGATTCTGGATTGAGCACACAAGATGGACAAAACAAATTGTAATTAATTTATTTTCTGACAAACACACATCTTCACAATTAACTGGATAAAATACTTACTGGGATGGGGAAACGAAATCAAATGTCCACAGAACTAATCAACGTCTCTGGGCACCCCTGCAAGTGGGTGCGCGGTTTGAGTCCTGAGACAATCCTTGGCTAGGGGCGGAACTTGCCAGCCCGCTATCTCCGCCAAAAGGAATTATTTCGCATAGTCCTTACAGGATTCGTTCCGGAACCCTTAGCTGAAACGAATTCTGGAAGAGGGTGCAAATCTTCGTTAGGATGTAGGTTAACCCCTCACACTCCAGAACAGCTGATGCTAAACCTTGGACATTTCTTGGTTGATCTTAGGTGAATCTGACTGGGAGTGCGCTGCAGGCATCTTTATAGGGTTAAGGGTCCTATACCTAACATACACACCCAATCCTCTCGTGGGAACAATTTTCCCCACATATCCCAGACTTGTCAGTACTTTATAAAAAGGGCAGAAGTTGCTTCCTGGTTTGCACAGAGCATGTGCTAACCTCACATCTGAGCTACTTGGAATCCCGGGCCCAACCTCTTACCTGGCGACAGTAAGTCTGGGGTTTGGCTACCAAGTGTGAAGTGCCCATACTTCACACCGGTATCTGGTACTTACAGTATCCTGGCCACCCTAACACCTCGGGTCTCTGAGACTTTTCAACTCCGGACTTCTCAAAGACACTGGGGCACCACCTTAGCTGTGTGCCTTTTGATGTTTGGAGATGAAAAATCCCTCAGCTCATTCATCTATAACATATGGGCATGTTAATGGATTCAGGACAGGAAAGCATTCCTGCCTGTACATTTTAAAACACCATTACAATACAGTATATTTATAAATGTATGTTCTGCTTATGCAACAATTATAAACCTTATATGTATGTTTATGGTTTATTTTTACCTAGCTGCACTCCAAAAATTAGAGTGCTAGCTCTTTCCTAACGAAGTTATCCACTTAATTGAAGGGGCTCTGTGATGTGGGCTGCGGTTTGACCTATATTCAGTCTGGGTTACAAGCCGGCATACAATGTATCCGTGCTGACTTTGATCGGTAACTGCAGACAAGCGCCACTACTTCAACTTAAGTGGATAACGAGACAGCACGATACTATGTATCAAGAAGGCACTTCAGCTAAACCGCAGACCACTTATTCAATTGACTTTGTGGTTTCAATGTCTGTGGTCTGAAAAC
Organism: Ascaphus truei; assembly: GCF_040206685.1. NCBI lineage: Eukaryota > Metazoa > Chordata > Amphibia > Anura > Ascaphidae > Ascaphus > Ascaphus truei. The sequence goes on from NW_027453834.1 coordinate 19,752, forward strand.
TGATACCTATCTTGAAAGCAGCTACTTATTCACAGGCACGCTTCTTCAATCAGCGCTTGGAACAGCGCTAGCAGCTCTCCTTTGTGTCGCACATACAGTTGGCACATAGTTCATTCATTCAACTGCAGCTAGCTGCTAAGCTGCAAAACTGGGACAATAAAGGTAGTGTAGGGGAAAACATGGACTTATGTTGACAATACATTTTAACCCCTTCTGTCCCAACATGGTTTAGGGTTAACCAGCCGGGCATAATACCTTTATTATTGGCCTGGTTAACCCTCTCACCACCACAACAAAGCATTAGTAAGACCACACCTTGAATATGGAGTACAATTTTGGGCACCAATCCTAAGAAATTACATTATGGAACTAGAGAGAGTGCAGAGAAACACAGGACAGGGGAGCGAGGCACAACAAAACGCAGGAGCTGAAGGCAACAACCAGTTATGCTCAGCAAAGCAGGAGTGAATGAGCAAGGCATATAAAGGATACCAGATCCAATCAGACAGGAGGCGGAGCGGAGGCGCAGCCTCCGCGGAGACACGGATAGGATAAGAGACAAGTGGGCTAGTAGAATACTTGCCACGCAGCTGGGGAGTGGTGTACGTCATGATGTGTCCGAGGGGGCAGAGCTAAGCTCCGTGGCACAGTAGAATAGCTGCGTGGGCGAGCGCGCTCTGTAAACAGAGCGGGGGTGTGCAGAAATGCAGATAAGGAGGGAACACGTCGCTAAGGACGTGTTCCCCGATTCCTTACACTGGGTGACCTGGGCATTAACTGGGTATCCCCCTTAACCTAGGGACCCCTTGACACATTCAGGGACACCTCACATCCCTATGCCCCATTTACCTTTCTGGTCTGTGCTGAAGCAGGGAATCCTAGCGGTGAGTCGCTCAAGCGTTTTCAAGGGGAGATTTTGCCGGGACAATGTGCCTACATGTATCCGGGAATTTGACCTGATTCCCGGGTACAAATTTGGTTATCCAGCAACTCTGGACCCTGACTAGCTAGGCACATTCTGACAACACTTTCTCAGCAAAACCCCACTTGAAACTCATAGCCCCAATCTCTGCTCGCTGGCACTCCCCCCCTCCCCCCCAGCAATCTCTGCTCGCTGGCACTCCCCCCCTCCCCCCCAGCAATCTCTGCTCGCTGGCACTCCCCCCCTCCCCCCCTGCAATCTCTGCTCGCTGGCACTCCCCCCCTGCAATCTCTGCTCGCTGGCACACCTGGAAAGGTAAAACACATACATTCTTTATTGTCGCCTAATTATTCAATATGGTTGTGTAGGGATGTGTTAGGAATCTCCTACGTGCGCTCGGTGGGAGTGTGGCAGGTTCCGCGGCGGCACGCTGGTATAGGGCGCAGCCATGTTGCGCAACGTTGCCAGGGCACTGAGAAAGTGGAAAGGTCGCACATGCGCAATGGAAGCGCGCGAACGACGGGCCTGTAAGGAAAAGGCTCCGTGGGGGAACTACAATTCCCATGAGCCCTAGAGTGGTCACCTGACGGGAGGAACCAATCAGAAGGCTAGGTTTACGGAAACAGGAAAGGAAGGCGTGGGGGAGAGACCATGCTAGTCAGAGGAGATCTGGAAGGAGCCGGAGGAGGTAGTGCGAGTGCAGGGGGTCCGTGACCCGGCTGCATAGGACAGCTATCCCCGCAGGCCCTTAGGAGCGTACCCTGAGTCCCAGTAGGTTGCTGAGCTGCAGGGACGCCCTATAGTGGCAGTATTGTCACCTTACTGTATATTGATTAGAGACAAAGCACAGAGTTGCGGCAAGTACAGTCATCTGGGACCAGACGGCTGGACACCGCGCCTTCAGGAGGTCAAGGGTCGGATGCGTCTGATCCTTTGCGAAGTGGTACCGGTCACCGCCATGACCGGAAGGTATTAATTACGTCAAGTGCACCAACACCGGTCAACAGGCGCTGATCCCGCCTTAGGCATAACTCTTTGGAGACACTAGTGAGTGGCCAAAGGCCTAAATACACGGAGTTATTCTTTCTACTAGTGCAAGGACACGGTGTGTGGGGCACACGGTGACGGGACAGAGACATACTCATAAGAGCGTGGCTGAGCCACTATTGTACAGGGCAATATTCCCTAGGGGTGTGGCCGATCCACTTGTGTTATAAGGACATCTTCAGTTAACAGCGTTAGAATATAAGTATAGTGTTTAGTGTTATAATATAAGTGTATGCATTTTGTGTCATAGCCACGGTTCATATTGCACATAGTAAAGTTGGTTGCACACATTGTGTTGGTATGTTTCTTGCCCAGAGGAATCTTACATGACGGGGATCCTGGGTAAGTGGAGGCGCTGCGCTAATAAGTGTTACCCCAGGCTCCCAGCTAGCGGAGGCTCAGATCTCCTGGAGCCGCAGGTGCGCGCAGTAACCCGTAGTCTCTTTAGAGTGTCAGAAAAAGGGCTACAGTTATACAACAGTTAGGCTCACGAGCCAACACTCCCAAGCCCCAATACATGGATCAGAGGTAACCAAACGGGCTTAACCTTTATTAGTGAGCGTGGTTACCCCCTCACCGTCACATTATGATACTATTAACAGTGTTTTTATTATATATACACATCATATCACTTACTACTAGTGTTTGTTCTTAGTTCCTAGCTTCTATTTGGTTTCACTATTACTTCCCACTTATTCTAGTGATATTGAGTGCTGTTATGTAGGGGGCTTTTTGACTGAACCACTTTTTGCTTCCCCATTTATTGCTATAGTGGCAAAGTATACCCAGGGGTGGTATCTCCGGGGTGGGTGGTTAGGGTTCCCGGGTGGGTAGCGGGGGAGTGTGCGTTAACCCCTTAATGCCTATAATGGTTACTAACCGCTAAGGGGTTAGGGGCCATTAGTTTGTATATTTTTTTATTGTGCTGTTGCTGCCCACGGAGGACAAGGACAATAAGGAGGATGAGTACAGCCTTCATCTTGGCAGGGGTAAGTACAAGTTTTATTTACTTTATGCTGGCTAATGTTTTATTTTTAAATGGGCAGATGCACTATTATCTATTACTGTACTGTATGCATTGGGTGAGGGAGGTGTATTTTTTTTTAATGTATTGCACATTTTTTTCCTGCACTGGATTGATACCACAGGCCAGCGCGGACCTGCTGACACCCATGGAGCCACCAGACACTGGCGGGGACCACGCAGAGACCCCCGCCAGTGTCTGGTATCAATTATGTGCAGAACAAATAATGCTTTTATGCATCTCTCAATCTTTATAGTGCCAACCTTGAGAGATTGTATACTGTACACCGATAAACTTATCACAGCTTTGTGATTAGCTGTTACTGACAAAAAAAGGCGCCTTTGCCTTTTTTTTTTGGCCTATTGAACGACTTTTTTCTCTGCCTGTTAATGGGCGTTTAAGCCATTATAGCGCGATTCTGCAGTGTTATCGCTGCTTTGTGAATAGCAGATCAGGCAGTATCGCACTATAAGAGCATTTATTGCAATTAAACCACTTATCACTGCTTTGTGCATAGGCCCCAAAGACCCCCAACTCATATTCTACTAATTCAAGATTGTTGTATTGGAAAACAATTATAATATAAGGATGCACAATCCAGTGATGTCATACATGTGATGTCATATATCATCGCTTCCACGTCCATCATAGAACGCAACATTGTATTGTATTGTATGTCTTTATTTATATAGCGCCATTAATGTACATAGCGCTTCACAGCAGTAATACACGTGGTAATCATATAAATAACAGATAATATAAATAACAGAGCATGGGAATAAGTGCTTTAGACATAAACGTAACATTAAGGAAGAGGAGTCCCTGCCCCGAGGAGCTTACAGTCTAATTCATAGGTAGGGAGAACGTACAGAGACAGTAGGAGGGAGTTCTGGTAAGTGCGTCTGCAGGGGGCCAAGCTTTATGTATCGTGTTCAGAATATCCACAGTGCTATTCATATGCTTCTTTAAGCAAGTGTGCCTTAAGTTGGGTCTTAAAGGTGGATAGAGAGGGTGCTAGTCGGGTACTGAGGGGAAGGGCATTCCAGAGGTGTGGGGCAGTCAGTGAGAGAGGTTTAAGGCGGGAGAGGGCTTTAGATACAAAGGGGGTTAGATACAAAGAAGACATCCTTGAGCAGAACGCAAGAGTCTGGATGGTGCATAGCGAGAAATTAGGGCTGAGATCAGGCAGTTCCGACATTCCGATTGTGCCGCATTCTCGGCTGGTGAAGGGAAGTCCTCTCGCCAATCGTGTTTTTAAACTTCTATAAGAAAACACATTCTGTATGTAGCACCTGTCTTCCCCCCCTCCCACCCCCTGGGAGATGTGGCCACTACATGGGTGTTTCCCTGGTAGTGTAGCTCACCTGTTCATACAGGTGGTCTGAGTTGCTCCGCTGATATTGGATGGGACAAGCAACAGGTCAGGATTTTTCTCCTAGGGTGCAGCGCCTCCATCCCATGAGGAACCGGCTAGCAGCAGGATGGTCCCCACAGGCAATTCTCCTTTACAATGACAACACATTAGGGCTGGTACAATGGCATCTTTATTTGGATTAAAGCATGGCATCCTCCATTTCTCCCTGGAGCAGACCCCAGGGGCTTGAGGCCCCAAGAGCCCCTCCCCAGCTCCTTTACCCTCTTGCAGGGAAAAGGGTATCACGCCACAACTAGCACACAGTTAGCTCCTCTTTAATTTGGTGGAGTGTCAGCTTTTATACCAAGGGGGAAGGGCTTGTAGCCATGTAGCATAACAGGGCAGGTCCAGGTACTGACAAGCATCACACCATACTCTTGTGACCCAGTCAGTACCCTCCCCAGGTATAACACTCCATCTACTGGTTCAGGCCCTGGATAAGGCAACTTAGTACCCCTGCAAGCTGCAACTGCACAGAAGTTTAATCCCAACACAGCCTGTTCCTATCAGGACTTAGTGTTGAGGCCAGTGGAAGGCTATAGCCAGGGGCACTCTGCTACATCCTCCCTCTGGTGAAAATTCTCCTCACGACCCCGCACGAGGGGCATAATTATGCACTGTGACGGTAAGGGGGTACCCAGGCTATACAATAAAGGTTAAGCCCATCTTGTTACCCCTGAAACCGTGGGCCCCTGGCAGCTACCTAGCACCATAAGCCAGGGGCCATGGGTTATAATATGTAACAGATAAAGTGTCCCCTGCTTTTCCACGTTTCATGTTCCCTGTTTCCCAGACTCGTGAAACTTTCTGTGTGAGTTTTAGGTGGGATATTTGGGTAGAAATGCAGTAGTTTTGTTTGCAGAAGTTCGGGGGCCAAAGATACCGATAGTCCCCTAATTCTCCCCGACGAGCAGGCATGATTTGCCGGTACGCGGGTGGAATTACCCCGGGGCTGCCCAGTGTCCCCCAGACTCCTAATTTTAATGTAGTTTGTTTGTAGATGGTGCTCTGAAAGGATGCAGGAACATTGTAGATTAATTCGCAAACAAGATACTAACCATCCAGTATCAAAGCATTTTACGGAATGCAGACAGGGAGGCATAAATAGCTTCTCATTTGTGGGCATTGAGAGGATAATTAAAAAAGAAAGAGGGGGAAATACTGTTAAAACATTAGACAGCAGAGAATTCTACTGGATATTCACACTAAACACTAGGTATCCAGATGGGATGAATGTAGAATGGAATATTAACCATTTTTTGAAATAAATATACCTAATCACATTTTGTTCTAATTAACTTTATCATATAGATCCATCATTCTAACCCCCCCCTTCTTTCCTAAAGTTACATACCCAACGTTAATATATCCTTATGACATCGCCCTGTTTTATTTAATATATGTATTGCCATTTGCCTAATTAATTATTTCTGGTCCTTTGGAAGTATGCATATAGTATCAAATAAATTGGAATAAGTTATGCATGTATTCTCTATGCTCTCATTGATCTGACCGCAGGACAATAAGATTGTTTATGAGAATTTTTGTTTATCTATATACACAATATACAGCACTCCACCCCATAATTATGTATAAATGCTAAAGATTTAATATAAACCCCATTTCATTAATGTGAGCAAGCAATCTGCTGTTCTTTAAATATAGGTACAAGATATTATATCTTTTTAATTTATTTTAATACTATCATATATATATACATATATATATTTTTCTTATAAATAATATTTCTTTTAATTAATAAAGTTATTTTGTTATAATTGTGTTGTTTAAAAATATAAAAATATATAATTAAGGCAGTTCATATATATATATGCATATGTTTTTTCTATATATGTTTTTTCCATACATGTTCATATATTCACTGTGTAAATATATATGTGTAATCTTTTCCTTAGTTGATATTTCTTTAGTCCATTATTTGGTAAAAATTATTACTTTATATATAAAATGTTTTGCTTATTACTTTTGATTAATGTATAGTTACACTTTTATCTTTGTATGTGTTGTTGTTGCCAGCTGTTTGCCCAGTGTTTCAGTGGCCGGAATGGGGTATATATACCCTTTACACAGCGTATATTATTTATCTATATATCCCCTGGTTAGCTGTGGACCGTCATCCAGGTTTAAAAAATCAGGGGACTCAGAAGCTCCATCTGCGCATGCGCCGAAAGCGGAGAGTGGGGGAGGATCCTACACGGCCATCAGAGGCGTGCTTTCAGCAGAGGCTGCCCTGAGAGGCGTGCCGATCCTGATTGAGCTCGGCTGGGGCTCGTGGGGGATCCAGGGACACTCTGGCGCGCGGCGCATGCGCGGCTAGATGAAATCCTATTGGTCGGATGACGCATTATGACGTCATTTTTGGCGCGAAAACAGGGCAAACAGCTGCATTTAAACTGACAATTTTACTGTATACAGCACTTCTTGAAAAAGTTCTTTGAACGAAACGCGTTGAAGTTTGCTGCTGTCCCACAACCAGATGTCTGAATAATAAAGGACTTTTAATTGCAAGACCTGCTCTTTCATCATTGCTGTTCGCTGCACACCCTGGCTTTTGGAACTCCTAATTTTAATGCCCAGATATCCCAGTCCTATGTCCCGCACAGATATGGGTCTCCCCAAGTTATCCCATATATATTAAAATATATTTTATCATATTTGTGCATTTACTATAAATATCTATTCAGTCAGCCCGGGCATCCATATAGGTGCCGGGAAGTCTGGACAGACATCGTAGTTCAAAGAGGAGACAGGATGTTGAGAGGTGTCGGGGTGTTAAGTGGCCGGGGAAGGGCGGAGCACTGGTGTGTCAGGAGGGGGTAACCAGGCTCTATAATAAAGGTCAAGCCCGTTTTGGTTACCCCTGCTCTGTGTATAAGGGTCCCAGAGAGTTAGCTCTTGGACCCAGTAACATGTGATCACATTGTACTCTGTGTAATCAAACCATTTATTGTTTTTCCCTTTCCAGCCATGCAGCCAAGCAGGGATTGCTGGGGGATGAGTTTCAGGGGGGAGGGGGGTTTGCGGAGGAACCGTGAATGTCCGCAAGCAGGGATTGCTGGGGGATGAGTTTCAGGGGGGGAGGGGGGTTTGCGGAGGAACCGTGAGTGTCCGCAAGCAGGGATTGCTGGGGGATGGGTTTCAGGGGGGGAGGGGTGTTTGCGAAGGAACCGTGAGTGTCCACAAGCAGGGATTGCTGGGGGATGAGTTTCAGGGGGGGGAGGGGGGTTTGCGGAGGAACCGTGAGTGTCCGCAGCAGGGATTGCTGGGGGATGAGTTTCAGGGGGGGGGGGGGGGTTGCGGAGGAACCGTGAGTGTCCGCAGCAGGGATTGCTGGGGGATGGGTTTCAGGGGGGGAGGGGTGTTTGCGAAGGAACCGTGAGTGTCCACAAGCAGGGATTGCTGGGGGATGAGTTTCAGGGGGGGGAGGGGGGTTTGCGGAGGAACCGTGAGTGTCCGCAGCAGGGATTGCTGGGGGATGAGTTTCAGGGGGGGGAGGGGGGTTTGCGGAGGAACCGTGAGTGTCCGCAGCAGGGATTGCTGGGGGATGAGTTTCAGGGGGGGGGGGTTGCGGAGGAACCGTGAGTGTCCGCAAGCAGGGATTGCTGGGGGATGAGTTTCAGGGGGGGGAGGGGGGAGTTTTTGTGGAGGAACCGTGAGTGTCCGCAGCAGGGATTGCTGGGGGAGGAGTTTCCGGGCGTGCCAGCGAGCAGGGATTGCTGGGGGAGGAGTTTCCGGGCGTGCCAGCGAGCAGGGATTGCTGGGGTATGAGTTTCCGGGCGTGCCAGCGAGCGGGGATTGCTGGGGGAGGAGTTTCCGGGCGTGCCAGCGAGCAGGGATTGCTGGGGGATGAGTTTCCGGGCGTGCCAGCGAGCAGGGATTGCTGGGGGAGGAGTTTCCGGGCGTGCCAGCGAGCAGGGATTGCTGGGGGATGGGTTTCCGGGCGTGCCAGCGAGCAGGGATTGCTGGGGGAGGAGTTTCCGGGCGTGCCAGCGAGCAGGGATTGCTGGGGGAGGAGTTTCCGGGCGTGCCAGTGAGCAGGGATTGCTGGGGGAGGAGTTTCCGGGCGTGCCAGCGAGCAGGGATTGCTGGGGGAGGAGTTTCCGGGCGTGCCAGCGAGCAGGGATTGCTGGGGGAGGAGTTTCCGGGCGTGCCAGCGAGCAGGGATTGCTGGGGGAGGAGTTTCCGGGCGTGCCAGCGAGCCAGTGAGCAGGGATTGCTGGGGGAGGAGTTTCCGGGCGTGCCAGCGAGCCAGTGAGCAGGGATTGCTGAGGGAGGAGTTTCCGGGCGTGCCAGCGAGCAGGGATTGCTGGGGGAGGAGTTTCCGGGCGTGCCAGCGAGCAGGGATTGCTGGGGGAGGAGTTTCCGGGCGTGCCAGCGAGCAGGGATTGCTGGGGGAGGAGTTTCCGGGCGTGCCAGCGAGCAGGGATTGCTGGGGGATGAGTTTCCGGGCGTGCCAGCGAGCAGGGATTGCTGGGGGATGAGTTTCCGGGCGTGCCAGCGAGCAGGGATTGCTGGGGGATGAGTTTCCGGGCGTGCCAGCGAGCAGGGATTGTGCTGGGGGAGGAGTTTCCGGGCGTGCCAGCGAGCAGGGATTGCTGGGGGATGAGTTTCCGGGCGTGCCAGCGAGCAGGGATTGCTGGGGGAGGAGTTTCCGGGCGTGCCAGCGAGCAGGGATTGCTGGGGGAGGAGTTTCCGGGCGCGCCAGCGAGCAGGGATTGCCGGGGGATGAGTTTCCGGGCGTGCCAGCGAGCAGGGATTGCCGGGGGAGGAGTTTCCGGGCGTGCCAGCGAGCAGGGATTGCTGGGGGAGGAGTTTCCGGGCGTGCCAGCGAGCAGGGATTGCTGGGGGAGGAGTTTCCGGGCGTGCCAGCGAGCAGGGATTGCTGGGGGAGGAGTTTCCGGGCGTGCCAGCGAGCAGGGATTGCTGGGGGAGGAGTTTCCGGGCGTGCCAGCGAGCAGGGATTGCTGGGGGAGGAGTTTCCGGGCGTGCCAGCGAGCAGGGATTGCTGGGGGAGGAGTTTCCGGGCGCGCCAGCGAGCAGGGATTGCCGGGGGATGAGTTTCCGGGCGTGCCAGCGAGCAGGGATTGCTGGGGGAGGAGTTTCCGGGCGCGCCAGCGAGCAGGGATTGCTGGGGGAGGAGTTTCCGGGCGTGCCAGCGAGCAGGGATTGCTGGGGGAGGAGTTTCCGGGCGTGCCAGCGAGCAGGGATTGCTGGGGGAGGAGTTTCCGGGCGTGCCAGCGAGCAGGGATTGCTGGGGGAGGAGTTTCCGGGCGTGCCAGCGAGCAGGGATTGCTGGGGGAGGAGTTTCCGGGCGTGCCAGCGAGCAGGGATTGCTGGGGTATGAGTTTCCGGGCGTGCCAGCGAGCGGGGATTGCTGGGGGAGGAGTTTCCGGGCGTGCCAGCGAGCGGGGATTGCTGGGGGAGGAGTTTCGGGGCGTGCCAGCGAGCAGGGATTGCTGGGGGATGAGTTTCCGGGCGTGCCAGCGAGCAGGGATTGCTGGGGGAGGAGTTTCCGGGCGTGCCAGCGAGCAGGGATTGCTGGGGGATGGGTTTCCGGGCGTGCCAGCGAGCAGGGATTGCTGGGGGAGGAGTTTCCGGGCGTGCCAGCGAGCAGGGATTGCTGGGGGAGGAGTTTCCGGGCGTGCCAGTGAGCAGGGATTGCTGGGGGAGGAGTTTCCGGGCGTGCCAGCGAGCAGGGATTGCTGGGGGAGGAGTTTCCGGGCGTGCCAGCGAGCAGGGATTGCTGGGGGAGGAGTTTCCGGGCGTGCCAGCGAGCAGGGATTGCTGGGGGAGGAGTTTCCGGGCGTGCCAGCGAGCCAGTGAGCAGGGATTGCTGGGGGAGGAGTTTCCGGGCGTGCCAGCGAGCCAGTGAGCAGGGATTGCTGAGGGAGGAGTTTCCGGGCGTGCCAGCGAGCAGGGATTGCTGGGGGAGGAGTTTCCGGGCGTGCCAGCGAGCAGGGATTGCTGGGGGAGGAGTTTCCGGGCGTGCCAGCGAGCAGGGATTGCTGGGGGAGGAGTTTCCGGGCGTGCCAGCGAGCAGGGATTGCTGGGGGAGGAGTTTCCGGGCGTGCCAGCGAGCCAGTGAGCAGGGATTGCTGGGGGAGGAGTTTCCGGGCGTGCCAGCGAGCCAGTGAGCAGGGATTGCTGAGGGAGGAGTTTCCGGGCGTGCCAGCGAGCAGGGATTGCTGGGGGAGGAGTTTCCGGGCGTGCCAGCGAGCAGGGATTGCTGGGGGAGGAGTTTCCGGGCGTGCCAGCGAGCAGGGATTGCTGGGGGAGGAGTTTCCGGGCGTGCCAGCGAGCAGGGATTGCTGGGGGATGGGTTTCCGGGCGTGCCAGCGAGCAGGGATTGCTGGGGGAGGAGTTTCCGGGCGTGCCAGCGAGCAGGGATTGCTGGGGGAGGAGTTTCTGGGCGTGCAGCGAGCAGGGATTGCTGGGGGAGGAGTTTCCGGGCGCGCCAGCGAGCAGGGATTGCTGGGGGAGGAGTTTCCGGGCGTGCCAGCGAGCAGGGATTGCTGGGGGATGAGTTTCCGGGCGTGCCAGCGAGCGGGGATTGCTGGGGGAGGAGTTTCCGGGCGTGCCAGCGAGCAGGGATTGCTGGGGGAGGAGTTTCCGGGCGTGCCAGCGAGCGGGGATTGCTGGGGGAGGAGTTTCCGGGCGTGCCAGCGAGCGGGGATTGCTGGGGGAGGAGTTTCCGGGCGTGCCAGCGAGCAGGGATTGCTGGGGGATGAGTTTCCGGGCGTGCCAGCGAGCAGGGAATGCTGGGGGAGGAGTTTCAGGGTTTTTTTTGTGGAGGAACCGCGGACAGAATGTGCGTAGGAGGTTGGGATCCGGAGTTGCCGTTTCCCCCGTAAATGTGTCCGGGGATCATGCCTGGTTCTCGGATACCTGTAGGCACGTTGTCCCGGCAATATCTCCCCTTGAAAATGTAAGCGCCAATCACCACTAGGGTTCCCTGCTTCAGCACAGCCCAGAAAGGAGAATGAGGCACAGGGATAAATATGTATTCCTGTAGCTGGGGGAATCCCTAGGCTAAGGGGGGTACCCCAGCTAGTGCCAAGGTGACCCACAACCAGTATACGGTGTGTGGGTGCCCAACCATATATAAGGTTTGGGGGTCTGTGACAGTGAGGGCGTAACCAGGCTTTATAATAAAGGTTAAGCCCCCTTGGTTGCCCCTGAACTTTTTTGGGGGTCCTAGAGTGTCAGCTCTTGGACCCGTGTATTGTGCATGCATTACTGTGACTGTGTTTCTCCTTCCCTGGGGTGCTGGGACCGGGAGATTTCCAGGCGGTGAGTTTCAGGGTAGGAGATACTTCTTTCAGATTGCGTTTACTTAGCGGGGTTCCAAAGTTACTGAAGACCCCAACAATGTACCCAGGATTCAGGTTAGATTCCCGGCGACATTGAAGCGCATTGAACCGCAGTGCTCCGGTCAAAACCCTACCATGAAAAGCGTTCTTGCGACTCACCACTAGCAGGTCCTGCTTCAGCAGAGACCAGAAAAGATAAAATGAGGCACAGGGAGGAAAAGGGTAACTGAAACAGTCAAGGGGTCCCTAATATAACAGGAGGGGCTGTCCAGTTCTTACCCAGGTCACCCTAACTCGGTTATAAGGAGTTTAGGGTTTACTCCAGCCCAAAAATAAAACCTAGAGAGTTTTATTAAGATAAGGCTGAGCAGGTTTTTATTAAAATAAGAAGTTTATTTATGAGTGTCAGAGATATGGCTAGTGGGGGAAAAAACACAATTACAGTTGCATCTCCCACACCACCTAAACTTAGCACATTTTGAATAAAGAAGAGTATAAAAGTATATTTTATTAAGCAGCATTGTTTTAAAATATGTTTATACTGTGTCCATGAAACAAAGCAGGGTCTTTCCTCTCCTAGCCACCTGGACATTGTTGCCGGTGAGTCTAACCCTTGTCCATAGATGAAAGGGACACCAGATGCTAGGCACTGAGCCTGCAAGGGGTTTTGAAATAGTGAGTGGGTAAGATGGCGGTTTGTGCACATGCTCTCTCACTTTTCTGAAGCCATACAGTATCGACATTATTTATTCTTACACTTCCCGCACGGCAGGATGCGTGCGGGAAGCGTGGTGACGCGGCTTGTTGCGGCACACTGTGATGTCACTGTCACGTGATGCGCCCGGTTTCCCCGGCTTCCCCGGCTTCCCCGATACCCCTGGAGTGTAAATTGAGGTAAGCGGGGGTGCGGGGAAGCAGAGGGGCAGAGCAGGAGCCGGGTTCGGGGTGGGAAGGGGGGCTCAAATGCGCCCGAAGCAGAGGGGGGGTGCGTGTCGGAAACGCGGCGGCGCGCGGTCTTGACTGGCGGCAGCCGGAGTAGATCCTGGCATGCCGCCGGCATTGGTCAGAATAAAGTATGCCGCTACTGTAGGTGCCAGCTTTCACAAACCTGGCAAAGTGTGTGAGTGGTTAGAGATGCAATTCCCAGGCCATGGGTTGGTGGTCATGCTGTGGGACTGCGTGTCCCAAAGTGTATAAGACAGCTAGTCGCCATCCCAGAACTCTCTCTGCTGCTGTTCTCTCTTTTGTGTTCCATGTGTTCCTATGTGGCTCTATGTTTTCCCAAGTGATTCCATAAGGGCAAGAACGGGTCGGACCGGGCCCAGAGACGCCTTGCTGAGATTGCAAGGAAAAATGCTGCAGGACTTTTTAAACCGGAATATTTTCTAAGTCCCCACTTCAGGACTGGACTGTTTTAAAGATTTTATTTCAACTAGGAAAGTCCGTTTGTCAACCCAAGACCCCCAGTAAGTGTATTTTCTTCTGTCTGTTGTAATTCAATGTGTGTTTGCCTGTTTCTATGGAATAAATTACAATTTATTTTACTTATTAGCTTTGTTCAGTGATATGATCCCGGTTATAAATGTGTGAGGACCTGGTCCCCCGTGACAGGGGGGAACTCTGAGTCCAAACTGGGTCACAGGGAAAGTGTATGGGAAATAAGTCGGGCAGAAATAAAGCGACAACATTTTTCCTGTTCTGTTCCCTGTACCCAAAGACTCATAGTGTATTAAAATATACTTTGTCGATGAGACTTCCGGTGACGTCAGCCCAGGTGGCAGCCTGGGGAGATGGCTCCGGAGCCCTCCTAAGCAAAAAGCTAATAGAAAAGCACCCAACTGTACAAAAGCGCCTTCCAACAGCTACAACCAGCACGAGAACAGCGCAAGCATGTCCAACAAGCCCAATAAACAAAATCCGCTGAGCGTTTCGGCTTCTCGCCGGGTCCGCGACTGGCCCTGCCTCACGAGCCCACGCAAGATGGTGCCGCCGAGTGCGCGCCTGAAGAGCCCGACAGTGCTGAACTGATGGCGGCGGGAGTGCAGAAGGGAGAAAACAATAGGAAGTATATGGAGGAGTTGTTCTCCAGAATGAGGAGGGGATTCAAGGAGGACCTCGCCACAGCTATTAAAGAAATGAAAACGGAGCTGAACTCCCTCACTGAGCGCACAGATAAACTAGGGCTCAAAATGGAGGAAGTGGCGGGAAACCAATCTGACATGGAAGATGACATGAGCCGATTGGCTTTGAAATTAGATCCATGAAGGAGCAAATCGAGGACCAAGAAAATAGGGACCGGAGGAAAAGCCTCCGGATCCGGAACGTACCTGAGGAAATCTCAACAGAGTCCCTGGTACCTTATTTAAAGGAACTATTTATAATGATCAAGCACTTGACAGGGCACCAGGAGCTGTTGATAGAGGGTTTGCTTATACTTGTTCACTGATTGACATCTGATATCTGCATATGTTCTGTGTCTTTTACAATATTCTTGTATTTACATTTATTGTTTGATATTTGATATCTGCATATGTTCTGTGTCTTTTACAATATTCTTGTATTTACATTTATTGTTTGATATTTGATATCTGCTTATGTGTTTTGCCCTCTTTAGACTTTAGATTTATATCATTAGCTGAGTGTGGGATTATTTGACAGTGGGGAGGGAAAGCTTAGGGAAGTACCTCTGGGACCCTTTGGGACCAGGGGGAATGGGCCAGATGAAGAGGTCACCCCTCGAAACGTCGCCCCCCTAGTTTGCTTTCCTTTTTCCATTTTTGTGATTTTTTCCTTTTCTTTCATGTTTTTTCCCCCTTCTCCTTCTTTCCCCGTCTACCCCCTTTTATTTTTTGATTTTCTCTATGGTGATATTAATTCTTGCATTGGCGTATTGGCTATTGTTGCTATATTTTCAGTTTATTATTAGTGTCATTAAATTATTCATATTCCCTACACTGGTATTCGCTTATATCTGTAGCTGTGAGACAGAGAGTGCTGGTACTATCTTTAGGTTTATTTATAATGATCGCCCCAGAGCTGGCTCAAAAGGACATTGAAATTAATCGGGCGAATTGGGCACCTGGACCGAAATCCCCAGACACGAGGAGAGCAAGAGATGTCCTCGTAAGGTTTCACTCCTATACCGTTAAGGAGAAAATCTTATCGGCCAGCAGACAAAAAAGTGACATCACCTTTCAGAGCGCCCATCTGCAAATCTTCAGTGACCTGTCCAGGGCCACGATAGAACACAGAAGGGAGATGCGACTCATCAGAGAAGCATTGCGGAGCCACAATATACGCTACTGCTGGGGCTTCCCATTCAAGTTGGTAGAGTGGAATTTGCCATTCCTAGAGACTATCACTTACCCCGAAGATGCACAGCGCTTCCTTAAAGACATAGACCTTCCCATGGCAGTGGACACGGAGGAGGAGCAAAAGGCCGGCGAGATCCCGGAGCGGCAGAGGCGAGCGTCGGTGAGAATCGCCTTCAAGAACAACCCCAAGGCTAGAGTCTGACCAGGAGGAGAGGGAAATGTGATGATCCCATGATGCGCTGCAGGAACGAACAACGCAAGTATAGAGGAACCTTGGACCTGAGGTGCCTTCCCCCAAGGGTGGCGGAGGGGGGGAGAGACATTTGGCTCGGTTACCTGCGGTGCCCCTTTCGGATTGTCCTCTGGAGATTTGTCTGGTGACTGGGTGGGCCCGGGCAGTAGAATCCAGATCTGACTCCAGGGAATTATTGATATATATTGCGGGACAATACCTGAGACTGATTATATGTTGAATTTTACAAGTCTCATATACCTGTTTTCATTATATGTTTCAAGATTGAGTGGGTTTGTAGGTTGTAAATATGTTGATATAGAAATGTATAGAGAAAAAATACTTTGTCCCTCGTTATCCTACACCCCCCTAACCCCCCTGCCACTTCCCTCCCTCGCCCTCTCCTTCCCTTGCCCCCCCTCCCACCCTCTGCCTCCCCCCCTCCCTGACCCCCCCCCCCCACCCCCTCACACCTCCCTCCTCCCCCGGAACCTGCCCCCTCCTGTGCCGCCTGTTCCCCTCCCCCCTCCCCAAGTCCTTCCCTCCCCTTCCCCCCCCCCCCTTGACCCTATCCTCTGTTCTGTACTTACCATTCATCCATACCCCAAGGGGGACTGCACTATATTGTACAAGGTTGAGCGGCTTTGTAGGATGTAAATATGTTGATATAAAAATGTATAGAGATACATTTGCAATCTGTTCCCCCCCCCTTCTCCCCCTCCTGCTGGGTCCCCCTCCCTTCCCTCCCTTCCCTCCTTCCCCCCCCCCCCTTCGCCCCCACATGCCCTCGCTCCCCCTCCTCTCCCTGGCGCCCCTCCCTATCCCTCTCCCCCAATCCCACCTTCCCCCTCTCCCTGCCCCCCCCTCCTTCATCAGACACGTGGGCATAGAGAGAATATCAAAGATTAAGTCTTTTTAGGCATCATTTTGTGCTAAAAGTCTCCGGTAGAGGAACCAAAGCATCTGCTGGGAAAATGTGCAAAGGGCTATCAGTGTTAGAAAACCATACAAGTAACAAGTGGGACAGAGAATGTTAAGGTGTTTATATAGTTTAGTTTAAGTATATGTTTGGGTGTGGTGAAATTTGGAAGGAGGGATTGGAGTCCTCTCTCAGGGCGCCGAAACGGAGGCGCACAGGAAGTTCTCCAGAGAGCAATAAGCTCTCACCCTTTTGTCGCTAGGGCATTGCAGGATTTCATGTTAGGGCTCTTCAATAGCCCATCTGTTTCCTTTTCTATATTTTCTTCTCTCTCCTGTCCTCTCCCCATCTCCTTCCCCCTCCTCCCCCCCTAAGGGTCTCCACCTTCCCCTCGTTGGGGGGCCCTCCTATGGCTAGAGGCCGGTGGAGTCTGAAGAGGGTGTGACGAATTTAAATAATCAATAGGAAAGACCCCGGCTGCCCTGGGAAAGTGGCCTATTCAATGGTCTCTAACTTATCCACGACAGTATGGCTAACACAGCAAATCTAAAACGAATTTCATGAATGTTAAAGGCCTAAATTCAGTCAGCAAGCGCAAACTAGCCCTGCAGGTGTTGAATAAGCTCAAAGGAGATATCATTTTCCTACAGGAGACCCATTTCAACTCTAACACTCCCCAATACTTTCAGTAAGACATATCCACAGGCGTTTTATCGTTACTACGATAAAGGAAACAAGGCTGACCGTTTATTGGCCAATAAATTAAGAGGTCTTAGGGTCAAATCCCAAATTACAGCAATCCGAACCAAATCTGGCCCCGAAACATTAAAAGGAAATGAGATTGCCCAAGAATTCTCGGAATACTATACAAAACTCTGTAATTTAAACACCCCCCACCCCCAAGAATGCTCAGCCCGGGTTGATGGCCATCTCAAAGTATTTAGAGGAATGCAGCCTTTCGGCCCTTCCGGAAGAAATTCTTACAATTAAATGAGAAAATAACACCCAAAGAACTATATGAAGTAATAAAACAACTCAAAATAAATAAGACTCCAGGGCCAGACGGGTTTACAAACCAATATTACAAGAAGTTTAAGGCCGTGCTGGCTGCGCACCTATTAGAAGTTTTTAACTCATTTATGGGAGGTGAAGATGTTCCGCCCTCTGTCTACAGTTAACCTGGCAATAATTCACAAAGACGGCAGAGACCAGCTACAATGTGGCAATTATAGGCCGATATCTCTCCTAAATTCTGACCTAAAAATATATAGTAAGTGTGACGTGGGAGGGGTGGCAAGCGAGTAATAAAGGGGACACCAGAATAAGGCACCCCCTTCAACCGTCTGGGAAGTGAGGGGTTAACCAGAAATGTACTTATAAAACATATGTTCCCCTGCTTCACAACCAAAAGATAGGAAAGGAAATTTCACCAGCAACAAAGGAAAGGGTTCTTTACAGTAAGGGCAGTTACAGTGTGGGATTCATTACCCATGGAGACTGTGATGGCAAATACAATAGATTTGTTCAAAAAAAGGTTGGACATATTTTTAGATGGGAAAGGTATACAGGGATATACTAAATAAGTATACATGGGAAGGATGTTGATCCAGGGATTCATCTGATTGCCAGTTCTTGGAGTCAGGAAGGAATTAATTTTTCCCCTTAATGGGGTTTTTTGTTTGCCTTCCTCTGGATCAATAAGTAAGTATAGATATAGAATAAAGTATCTGTTGTCTAAATTTAGCATAGGTTGAACTTGATGGACGTACGTCTTTTTTCAACCTCATCTACTATGTAACTATGTATATGTCCCTTGGTTATCATATTCCCACAGTTAGAGGGATTTCATGTATTTTTATTCCCCTGCCTCAGGACAAACTGGGTTCTATTTGCTAGACGTGTACATTGGTACAATTATTGGTGTTTGTACCTTTACAGTGTATGCACCAACCATATACACTGGGATCAGGTCGGGAGGGAAAGGGTTAATTGCATTTACATGTTTATGGCCCTTTGTTCCCTTTCTCGCCTTTTCAGTCTCCATTTTGCAGTATCTCCATAGGTTGCCACTGGAGCCCCATGTAATCCTATGGAGATTCTGCTGCTTTGGGCCCAATACCTGAGAAGACCTGCAGGTGGCGCCCGAGAGGAGGAGCAGAGTTTCCCCATTGAAAGTGAATGGAGTAATGCATTTCAATGGGGATTCCTCGAGGCCGATCTCCGGAGACGAGCTGGCAGACCGCAAAACCGCAGAAGCGGATACAATTTCACTAAAAAGCTTTGATCATAATTGGCGTGGGAACTAGGCCTCGGTCAAGTTAACCACCAATTAGCATGGGAAACGTTTGTTCTAGGGCATCCCGAAATAAAATTATTTTTGCCCCTAGCCCCTAGAAACCCCCTCACTCGACCCCAACCGGGTCCGACAATGGCGGCGAGAAAGGGTCGCGCCGGCCATGAGGGTCCTACTATTGACCGCAATGGCGGAGAGAAATCGCGTGGCTTTTTAATACTAAGTGTAAAACAGTGTAAAGTGTAAAGCCATAACTCCGGTTCTGTGGGGACCAGAGGGCTGGGATTTGGCCAGCATACAGTCACTGCTCCGGCATGACTGCATGGCAATTTCCAGCCCTCTCCCCTCAACCGAACGGAGTAGGGTTAACTGTGAAAAAGTGTGGGTTGCCCATTGACTCCAATAGTAGCGGAGGTGCCATTGAATCCTATGGCAGCGCCGGCCCATGCATTTCCTATGGCAGCGCCGGCCCATGCATTTCCTATGGCAGCGCCGGCCCTATTGATTCCAATGGAGGTAAAAGCCGCGAGGTAAACGGCTAAGTTAAAAACTGTGAAAACCTGAAGTCCATAACTCTGGTTCTGTACGGACCAGAGGGCTGGGATTTGGCCACCATGTAGACATCATTCCGGCATTACTGCATGGCAAATATCAACCCTCTCTGAGCAACAGAACGGAGTAATTTGTAGCCCGCTCGGCTCAGCCGAACGGATTATTTTAATATATATATATAATTGTGGAAATGTACTGTATTTGGTGTCTGGCATAAAAGCCTGGGAAAGATACTGGCTCTGCAGTATACTAATGTTGAGGGGGCGACTATATGTGTACAACAGGCCCCCTGATCAAAGGCTACCCATCCTGATTATATATGCTGGAGCGGGGAAAAGCATGACCTGAGTGGTCTGTAGGTGTTATAAATAACACTTGCAGACAAAGGTTTTCCTGTCCAGATCCTCTTCTGGCAGACTGAGAGGCACCATTTCTTTAGTGTGGGGTTAAGAAAATGAGACCCCAAGTCAGGGAATGTGCGCATGTGTCAGCTACCTGGGGGCATGTCCCAAAATGCTTCCCATGTTAGCTGGCAAAAGGTAATTGGGTGCAGGTAATTGGTAACCAATACCTGGCACCCAATGTTGGGGTATAGGGCTTAAATCCTATATAACTGATTGTAATCTCTATGCCCAGTGTTTTCATCTTTGTGTGTATCCTGTATTGCTGAATGAATTGCCAATCCAGATCCTGATTGCTTCATTGCCATTCCCCAAAGTAAGTGTATATATCCTGTGTGTTATTTGTATATTCTGTGTGTTCACCTTTTTCAAGGAATAAACTTTCTTTATTATATCTTAGTCGCATTCGATTCAACCCAGTGATTTTTGGTGTATATTATAACCCTGCACAAGCTACCGTGACAGTAAGATCTTAACAAACAGGCTAAATCCAATTCTTCCGAGCTTGATTCATAAAGACCAGGTGGGATTTATTTCGGGGAGACAAGCTTCGGATAATACGCGGAAAATAATAAACATTGTCGATCACGTGCATCTCTCAGGTACAAGAGCATTTTTATTGACCTTGGATGCCGAAAAAGCATTTGATAGAATTAGGTGGGACTTCTTGGATCAAACATTGAATAAATTTGGCTTCAAGGGCCCCTTTCTAGAGGGGGTCAGAGCTCTGTACAAAAATCCAATAGCATTTGTAAAACTCCCAGGAGGAGACTCAAGTCCCATAAAAATTATGAATGGTACAAGACAGGGTTGCCCCTTGTCCCCACTTCTGTTCGCATTGTCGATTGAACCCCTTGCGGCAACAATCACAAACTACAGACGAGACCACAAGTATTCTAAAGCTTGCCTTAAACTAGCCCGGTTACATTCTGGGTATGTGCTGGGTGTAACCTGGCTAGTTTAAGGCAAGTTTAAGGCATTTCTGCATTGACTAATGACCCATAGGATTAACACAGCAGGGGTCCCTGGCAATCCCATTCAGTTTGAATGGGACTGCCAGGGACCCCCACTGTTAATCTGAGGGGCCATTAATCAATGCAGAAGACTGGGTCTAGTTTAAGGCAAGTTTAAGGCATTTATCCAGCATGTACCTGGGTCTTTTTGGCGATTGCCACTGGTTTGTGTTAGAATAACCGTGGGCGCTACAGTACGCTGATATAAAAGGGGTTGTTATTGTAGCACGAGAACACAAGATATCTCTATTTGCAGACGATATAATCTTGTCCTTGTCGTCCCCAATTACGACCCTACCTAATCTCCAGTCACAGCTGGAAAAATTTGGCCGAGTATCAGGGTATAAAATGATCAGCGACAAATCAGAAGCCCTGAACCTCTCGCTCCTCGCCCCTGAGGTAAAACTATTGCAAATTAATTTCGGTTATAAATGGAGCTCTACTAATATTAAATACCTAGGGGTCAAAATCGCAAACTCTTACGCTGCCCTATTCAAATGTAATTTCCCGCCCCTATTTACAGAAATAAAATAAAAAAACTCCAGTGCTGGAACAAGTACCACATTTCATGGCTCGGAAGGGTGGCATCTGTTAAGATGAACATCCTCCCCAGACTATTGTACTTCTTCCAGACCCTCCCTGTCTGTTTACCGCTGGCAGACCTCAAAAGCATCCAGAATAGCATTTTCCAATTTATCTGGAAGGACAAAAGCCGCGGGTGGCTAGATCGGTAATGTTGGCACCACAGGAGTGTGAAGGCCTGGGAGTACCAGATATAATTAAATATTACCAAGTGACCCACCTAAAACAAGCAATAGTTTGGAACAACGACCCAGCGTCTTGCTGCTGGTTGGACATTGAGTCCTCCTGTGTCGCTCCCCTCTCCCTCGGGGCAATACTTTGGTCCGGAGGGGGAGAGGAGATAATATCGGGTAAGACAGGCCTGGGAGCTATGAGATGCATGTGGAAAATATGGGCG
The DNA here is from genome assembly GCF_040206685.1 of Ascaphus truei. Classification (NCBI taxonomy): domain Eukaryota; kingdom Metazoa; phylum Chordata; class Amphibia; order Anura; family Ascaphidae; genus Ascaphus; species Ascaphus truei. Next base: position 41,193 of record NW_027453834.1, read on the forward strand.
AAAACAAAAATTAGACATAAACTGACATCTTCCCCCTCCATACTTACACCCATTTTCGGTAACCCTGATTTCCCTCCGGGCTGCGTCCCAGGGAACCTTAAAACATTCAGTTTGGCCAACATAAAATCAGCATGAGATTTAATAGACAAAGGGACTCTTATCCCACTACTTGATTTGCAGGAGAAATGCCTCCCCATGAAACTCCCCCTTTTTGGTTATCTCCAGATCAGACACTTTCTCCTAACAATATCCCAAACATCCATGTTTGAAGGTCCAATGTCTTTCGAAAAGATGTGTATGGTGGGCACATATCGGAAGGGTCTGATCTCAGAGATTTACGCGGGAATAGCATGGTCCATGAGTCCCGTCAACCAGAATTATATGATGAAATGGGCTGAAGACCTCATTCTGGATATAGACAGATGACTGGGAGGATATTTGGGAAGCAGCAGCCAAAATTTCTATTTGTACTACTACTAAGGAAAACATTTATCAAATTCTATTTCAATGGTACTTAACCCCGAGTAGGGTGAGCCAGATCTTCCCGGGCCTGTCAGACCCCTGCTGGAGGGGTTGTGGCCAGAGAGGAGATCTGGTGACATGCCCAGGAATCCAGACCTTCTGGAGTAGGGTAAGCTCACTGGTTGAGGTCCGGATGGACCCGCTGGTAATCCTTCTCGCGAAGCCTATCGAAGATATTTCAGCCCCTCTCAAGAAACTGGCCTCGTTCATCCTGACTGCGGCTCGCTGCTCAATAGCAGCTAATTGGAAAAAGATTAAACCCCATCTCAGCAGATGATACTTTGAAGGGTAAACGAGGTTAAGCTAATGGAATACCTGTCAGCGCTCCTGAAATAGAATATCGAACAATTCGATAAAGTTTGGGTACAGTGGCCTTATAATTAATGCGGTTAAAAATGGGGCGTGGATGATTCAGTTGGGCACCGCACCCGGCCCCTGATCTCTCAGAGTTGGGGTTTATTAAAGGGCTGCCGATGGGGTGGAGGGGAAGACACTACTTCCCCCCCCTCCTCTTTGCTCTCCCCCGCTCCCACACCCTCCATCCCCACTCTCACCCCTCCATCCCCACTCCCCCCTTCTGATCTTTTCTCTCCCCCCCCCCCCCTCTCTCTCTCCATCTGTCCTTTACATTTCTAGTCTAAGGGGTCAGATGGATCCTCCTAAAAATGTTAATCTTCCCGGACGGGACCAATACAGCGCACTCTGAAAGCGTAGGAAGTTACAAAAGGCAAGGTGCAGGTCGATTGAACCCGATCAACCAATTTTGAGATGTTACGGGTTGTTAAATGTGTGTGATGATTATGTACACTGTCTACAAACAGCCCTGTAATATTTATGTGCCCTTTCAGAAAAACAATAAGGGTTTGAAATAAAAAATATACTTAGTCATGGGAGACCAGAGTTACATAGTAGAAGAGGTTGAATAAAGACGTACGTCCATCAAGTTCAACCTATGCTAAATTTAAACAACAGATACTTTATCCTATATCTATACTTATTGATCCAGAGGAAGGCAAACAAAAAACCCCAGTATCATATCATCCAATGATTTCTCATAAGGGGAAAAATAAATTCCTTCCTGACTCCAAGAATTGGCAATCGGATTAATCCCTGGATCAACATCCTTCCCATGTATACTTATTCAGGGAAGAAGTGGCCTTGCGTCACGAAACGCGTTGGATTTGTTGTGTGAGGTGTCCTAATAGTGTATTAGGTTCACTTGGCTTATTTAAGCTATTTTCTGGACTTTCCTGGACGTATAATCCACCATAAGGTGCCCCCATAGCTGCGGGTCTGCCGATTTGATTCTTGGCTGTGTACCGCTGGAGCGTGTGACGCGTTGTGCGTCATTCAACTGTCGGAGCCAATCAGTGTGAGCGAATTCCCCCTCCCCTGCCTGTGACGGAGAAACACTCAGAGGAACAGTGTTCAGCTGCTGAGGATCGGTCAGTGTCGCGGTGGGAGTCACACTAAAGAGCCCGTGCCCCTGTCCTCCTTCCTCCTGTGGACATGCGGAGGAGGATGTAAAGTGATCCGGGTGAGCTACCACCTACCTGAGTCATCGGGCAGAGGCCAATCACCATGAGAAATCGGAGCAGCTGAGCACACAGCCATTGCGGAATCCATGCAGCAGTCGTGGGAGCACCTGGTCCATACTGGTTAATATATCTACATGCCAATTTTAATTATTCTTTCTGTACGTGCACACACTGCCTTTTATACATTATTCTCTCTGTACGTGCACACATTACCTTCTATACATTATTCTCTCTGTACGTGCACACACTGCCTTTTATACATTATTCTCCCTGTACGTGCATACACTGCCTTTTATACATTATTCTTTCTGTACGTGCACACACTGCCTTCTATACATTATTCTCTCTGTACGTGCACACATTACCTTTTATACATTTTTCATTTCTTAAATACTACACTGAGGATTTTGCGCTTTCTTTTTGCATCCCAGTACATTGGAATGGTACAATGTTACTGGGCCCAAGAGCTAACCCATGGGCACTTATACACGGAAGAGGGGTAACCAAAATGGGCTTGACCTTTATTGTAAAGCCTGGTTACCCTCCCGTCACACCTCTCTCTCTCCAGTCCCTTCAGGGTTAAGCTCCTGGAAATGGAGACCGCGCTCGTCTGTAAACTTCACGGGGAATCTTCAGAAAGGCCTCTTCTCCCGCTGCTCCTTCTCCCTCCGGTGATCAGCCGGCCACAATCAATCCAAAATACAAAACAAAGGGGGAGGTGGAGCGCAGAGAAAAAGAGAAATGCCAAGGTAAGATGAGGTCAATTTATTAAAACAACACTGCACAGTATTACTTACAATTAGTTAAAACCGCATGCATGTTGATGCTCCCACAAAGGTCTGTATACCGCGTCAGTTACAATCCCCCTGCCCCGACTGTGATCCACTGCTGCAGATTCTCACAGGGTCCCTGACCCGGAACCGGAAGTGCAGCAACACAAAGGTGGTAGGCGGGCTCTCAAACTAGGTCAAGAGCTATGGCAATAGCAGCAAACGCTAGCGAGATGACGGGGGGGATATCAAACAACTAATGTATGGGGAGAATCAAACGTGCTAAAACTGCACTCCTACCCAGGAGTGCAACTCAAAAGTAATGAGCAAACCCTCAACGCGTTTCGCGCATTACAGCGCTTCATCAGGAGGTATTAGGGCATTGCAGGAGGTGGTCTTATATAGGTCACCACCTGATTGCCCAACACAAAAAACATGTGTAGACATGCTACAAATTACTTCCTAATGGTAAATGTGACTATTGGTATGTACACATACATATATAAAGACACAAAACATACACATATCACCTAAAAACAATATATACATTGAAACCTGATGCTATATCTAATAATACATATCTACCTACACTTACAACAATGATTTAAATAATTTTTTTAAAATATGATTTAAATAGATAGCTGCCCCTTATTTACAATTAATACTACTACAATTAAACCTTAAAAGCATAGACTTCCTATTCCTAAAAACCATTATTAAAAAGAACACAATAATATATCCATACCTAAAATTATTTACCTAATACAAAGAATCCACATCAATGATTATAATTAGAAGGATGATCTATTTCTCATCTTAGGAAAGGATTTAATTCTATCATCTCATTAAGGCCACCTGGGATTTTACTTTTTAAAGTGTAGATCCAATATTGTTCTCGTTGGAGTACTTTTAGTTCTCTATTACCTTTCCTAATATTTCTTTGTATAATTTCCAACCCTCTAAAATGTAAACCTTTTGTTTCTCCATTATGGTGCTCTAAAAAATGCATTGCCAAATTGTGTACTTTCCTCCCTAATTCAATATTTCTTTTTGCATTTTTTATACCATTGATGTGTTCCCCAATTCGTACTTTTAGTGGGCGAATTGTCTTTCCAATGTAGTATTTTTTACACGGGCAATCGATTATATAGACCAAATGACTTGTTTGACATGTAATGAACTGATTTATTTTATATGTTAGTCCAGTCTGATGGCCATTAAAAACTTTCTCTGGAGACATATATTGACACATCACACATTTGCCACATTTGTAATTGCCCATCGGTTTACTTAAAAAACTCCCTTTTGCAACAGAATTAATCTTTGATTCTTTTAAAAGGCTTGGTGCTAAAATACTTTTTAGGTTTTTAGCCCTTCTAAAAACTACTTTCGGTTTATCAGCCAATTTATTATTAAAAACAGGGTCCATTAGTAGAATATTCCAATGTTTATTAATTAATGTCTTTATCTTAGATTCTTGTTTAATAAAATCAGTGATAAAAAAAACCCTCCAATAGTCAGCTGATACCTGATCTATCCATACCCACATCCAATTCCTTTCAAATTTTGAATGAAATATTAGAGCCGGGTCCAAGTGCCATTTTGGGGGCCCATTCTTCTCCTCCACCATCTTCTCTCGCCCCACTCCCTCCGGTCACCAATTCTACTCCTTTTTTAGGGAGGGGACCCCATCAGGGGATGGGGGCGATACCCAAACATGTAGTGTACCAAGTCTCCGGGCCTATTACCTTGGCTAAGGGGAGGAAGGGAAAAAGAGGGGTCAGGGCGGTCGGGGCAAGAGGGACCAAAGGACATCCTTGCCCGCAGACATCGTTGTCACAGAGGATAGTTTGAGTCAATGGGATATATAATTTTTCAAAGTTTCAACTTTCAACATCCCAATTCAGTGTGCTCAGTAAAGGGCTATAGTTTTCTCCAGTGAATAGGCCCAATGAGTTTAGCCTATACATTGACTTGCAAAAATGTATAAGAAAGCTGACATTAAAAAGACATTATGCCAAAACACAAGTCTATACTAATAGTGGTACAAATGGCCAAAGTCAAGAGCCTATTTCCAACCAAGGGACAGTGACACTAGACCAGGGTCTGATCATACCAATTGGGATTGATAATCCAGAGGAATGGATTGATCTTTTTGGAAGTAATATGTTTGATTTTTTGGGTAAGAATGTGATCCATGCTAATGAAGCCAATGTGTACCCAAATGACTCCCAGGTTTCACCGTCCTCCAATGTCAATGATAGCACTTATCAAAATCTTTTGGATCTATATGAAGAAAGCGATTTAAGGAAAAATTCTGTACATACAGTACAGGTTTGAAACCAAAATCCATTTTTTACCCCTATGAGTCTAAAGGACCCTATATAGAACTGTTTAGTAAACTAGTGGAGCAAGATATCCGAAGTTTATGTAAAAACAACAGGTATCATATGGTTCATGACAACCTTACACGTACAGAGAGAGAAGCGATAAAAAGTTTGAATACAAATGGGGAATTAATAATACTACAAGCCGACAAGGGAGGGGGGATAGTACTACAGAATCGTGAGGACTATATAGGTGAAGCAAATAGATTACTTGGGGACATTATCTCATATGGTAAATTGAGGTCAGATCCAACACAGGAATTTGAGACACTATTAGAGAGCTTTCTGATGGATGCTAGACAAAAAGGTATCTTAAATGCACAGGAATTTAAATTTATATTTACCTCACATTATATTTACCTCACACCCACGAGTACCGATTATGTACCATATCCCCAAAATTCACAAAACTTTGAATAATCCTCCGGGGCGACCAATTATATCCGGTATAGATTCCCTTACGGCTAATTTGTCGAAGTATGTAGATACGTTTCTAGCCCCTCTGACTGCGGCTCTCCCATCATATATAAAAGATAGTACGAATGTGCTTAACTCTCTGGATAAGATTGTATGGGAAAATCATTTTATCTGGGCCACATTGGATGTCAGTTCCCTGTATACATGTATCCAACATAGTTTGGGGATTAATGCGGTTGCCCATTTTTTGTATAAACAAAATACATTGTCGAGTACGCAGCAAGAATTCATTTTAGACAGTATTTTATTCATTTTACAACACAACTATTTTATGTTCGAGGGTGATTTTTATATCCAGACCAATCGCACAGCGATGGGCACACGATTCGCTCCCAATTATGCAGGACTTTTCATGGGACTATGGGAGGAGGACTATGTGTGGTCCAACAATTTACATCGTGAGCATTTAGTTTATTACGGTAGATATATAGATGATATTCTACTGATTTGGTCTGGATCCAAACTAGCCTTAGACGAATTCATTTCATTCCTAAACAGTAATGATCGTAACATAGTCCTTAGTGGTGATATCAATACAACAGAAATTAATTTTTTAGATTTACAAATAAAGGCAATAGGTAACAAAATAACTACGAAAACATTTTTTTAAAAGGTGGACGCCAATTCTTATTTAGATTACACGAGCAACCATTTTGTTAATTGGCTCAACAATATCCCCTATGGACAATTTTTAAGGATACGTAGGAACTGTTCTGAACAAAAGGACTGCGATGATCAAACAAATATTTTAACACAGAGGTTTATAGATAAGGGATACAATAAAGAGATTTTACAGAAATCATTAATGAAAAGTAGAACTAGACAAAGATCAAATTTATTAAGACCCAAAAAGAAGATATTAGAAGTCACAGAAAATTCCACACCTTTTTTTATCACTGATTTTATTAAACAAGAATCTAAGATAAAGACATTAATTAATAAACATTGGAATATTCTACTAATGGACCCTGTTTTTAATAATAAATTGGCTGATAAACCGAAAGTAGTTTTTAGAAGGGCTAAAAACCTAAAAAGTATTTTAGCACCAAGCCTTTTAAATGAATCAAAGATTAATTCTGTTGCAAAAGGGAGTTTTTTAAGTAAACCGATGGGCAATTACAAATGTGGCAAATGTGTGATGTGTCAATATATGTGAAAATATGGTCTGCTTTCCGCCTACGGTAGCAGGTCTACCCTGTGGACTAGACTGCCTCCCGGGAGATCCCTTTCAGGTTCAATGTGCTGGACAGGATAGCTGGACAGGCGCCTGGAGACAAGTGAATAATTCGGACACAATGTATCGTTCTCACTCACTGGTCTGATTTAATAGGCATATACATCAGTTCTTATAGCTTTTTCGGGGTGTTGTCACATAGTTACAATTCATTCAGGTTGCCGAGGTGCCATGTACACGTAACAGAAGCCAGTTGTCCTTAACAATGCCATATTCCTTTCAGTTATCCCCCAGCCCAGCTGTTATTGCTATAGTTATCCTTAACAATGCCATATTCCTTTCAGCTACCCCCCAGCCGAGCTGTCGTTGCTATAGTTATCCTTAACAAAGCTATTTTCTGTCAGCTAACCCCCAGTTGCCGTGGCTATCGTACATTGCTGACAAGACAGTTTGAATATATCAGGATTCTGGTCAAACAGGATATATGGGGCTTGATCTCAGCAAGGAGCAACTGTATTAGAAGTGACTTTTGCTCTCTGTGTTAAAACAGAGTTCCTATACTTTTCCCTACAGCTATACACATTGTACCTGAGCTGACAAAAATGGAGCATATATTCTTAAACATATAAACTTAGGACCCTTACCAAAATATACATTAACAATTCCCTCCTTTTGTCATAACATGACAACATTGCAAAATAGGAGGAGCACATAGTTAATACAGTTGAGGTAGCCAACGGTGTTTCTCTAAAAATCCTAGCACACATAATTTTGTACATCACAACTAGCGCATTATGACGACTAAAGGATTTCTGAGAATTGGTGGGGGCTAATTTCTACTGGGAGCGATTGCACAAATATCCTTGCACGCATCTTTCATACTGCATTTACTCAGAATTGCAAAACAGACAAAATGGCTGCCATGGTCAAAATGGGTGGCTTCCGTTTCTTTCCGTGTGGTTGACTCACGCCCCTGTGTGACCTCCCCGCCTTCCTCATATCCAATCTTCTCAGTTCCCCCATATCCTTAAGAGACAGTCTAATTAAAGAACAATTAACAATTTCATTGTCCTGCTGGACCAGTTATCCAATTCTGCATGACTTTATTCCTTTTCGGCCAACATATCGGCCCAGTTGATTTCTTCTTCGGTCTCTTCTTCTGGGGGACTGCCGACATCTTCATCACCGAAAAGAGACATAGCGTTGGTGGGGGGATTGCAGCGTACTTCTGGACCAAAGTTTTGCTGTACTTAACACATACATAGAGAGCAATGAGTAGGACAGACACACATACAAAAACATCCGCCAGCTTCGCTTCCAGAGAACCAATCCAACCACCAAGTCCCAATGGATACCCTCCCTCATCTCTACCTTTAAACGCTGGAACCACTCTTCCTAAATAACATAACCTGGTCTGGTGCAGGGTCCTCTATCTCTCCTTCTAACACAAAATCAGTAACTTCCCTAGGGCAAACTCATATTTCTACACCCTTCATAACAAATTATTATCCCTGTGAGAATCTGCAGCAGTGGATCACAGTCAGGGCAGGGGGATTATAACTGACGCGGTATACAGACCTTTGTGGGAGCATCAACATGCATGCGGTTTTAACTAATTGTAAGTAATACTGTGCAGTGTTGTTTTAATAAATTGACCTCATCTTACCTTGGCATTTCTCTTTTTCTCTGCGCTCCACCTCCCCCTTTGTTTTGTATTTTGGATTGATTGTGGCCGGCTGATCACCGGAGGGAGAAGGAGCAGCGGGAGAAGAGGCCTTTCTGAAGATTCCCTGTGAAGTTTACAGACGAGCGCGGTCTCCATTTCCAGGAGCTTAACCCTGAAGGGACTGGAGAGAGAGAGGTGTGACGGGAGGGTAACCAGGCTTTACAATAAAGGTCAAGCCCATTTTGGTTACCCCTCTTCCGTGTATAAGTGCCCATGGGTTAGCTCTTGGGCCCAGTAACATTGTACCATTCCAATGTACTGGGATGCAAAAAGAAAGCGCAAAACCCTCAGTGTAGTATTTAAGAAATGAAAAATGTATAAAAGGTAATGTGTGCACGTACAGAGAGAATAATGTATAAAAGGTAATGTATGCACGTACAGAGAGAATAATGTATAGAAGGTAATGTATGCACGTACAGAAAGAATAATGTATAAAAGGCAGTGTATGCACGTACAGGGAGAATAATGTATAGAAGGTAATGTATGCACGTACAGAGAGAATAATGTATAAAAGGTAATGTATGCACGTACAGAGAGAATAATGTATAAAAGGTAATGTATGCACGTACAGGGAGAATAATGTATAGAAGGTAATGTGTGCACGTACAGAAAGAATAATTAAAATTGGCATGTAGATATATTAACCAGTATGGACCAGGTGCTCCCACGACTGCTGCATGGATTCCGCAATGGCTGTGTGCTCAGCTGCTCCGATTTCTCATGGTGATTGGTCTCTGCCCGATGACTCAGGTAGGTGGTAGCTCACCCGGATCACTTTACATCCTCCTCCGCATGTCCACAGGAGGAAGGAGGACAGGGGCACGGGCTCTTTAGTGTGACTCCCACCGCGACACTGACCGATCCTCAGCAGCTGAATACTGTTCCTGTGAGTGTTTCTCCGTCACAGGCAGGGGAGGGGGAATTCGCTCACACTGATTGGCTCCGACAGTTGAATGAAGCACAACGCGTCACACGCTCCAGCGGTACACAGCCAAGAATCAAATCGGCAGACCCGCAGCTATGGGGGCACCTTATGGTGGATTATACGTCCAGGAAAGTCCAGAAAATAGCTTAAATAAGCCAAGTGAACCTAATACACTATTAGGACACCTCACACAACAAATCCAACGCGTTTCGTGACGCAAGGCCACTTCTTCCCTGAATAAGTATACATGGGAAGGATGTTGATCCAGGGATTAATCCGATTGCCAATTCTTGGAGTCAGGAAGGAATTTATTTTTCCCCTTATGAGAAATCATTGGATGATATGATACTGGGGTTTTTTGTTTGCCTTCCTCTGGATCAATAAGTATAGATATAGGATAAAGTATCTGTTGTTTAAATTTAGCATAGGTTGAACTTGATGGACGTACGTCTTTATTCAACCTCTTCTACTATGTAACTCTGGTCTCCCATGACTAAGTATATTTTTTATTTCAAACCCTTATTGTTTTTCTGAAAGGGCACATAAATATTACAGGGCTGTTTGTAGACAGTGTACATAATCATCACACACATTTAACAACCCGTAACATCTCAAAATTGGTTGATTGGGTTCGATCGACCTGCACCTTGCCTTTTGTAACTTCCTACGCTTTCAGAGTGCGCTGTATTGGTCCCGTCCGGGAAGATTAACATTTTTAGGAGGATCCATCTGACCCCTTAGACTATAAATGTAAAGGACAGATGGAGAGAGAGAGGGGGGGGGAAAGAGAGAAAAGATCAGAAGGGGGGAGTGGGGATGGAGGGGTGATAGTGGGGATGGAGGGGGTGGGATCGGGGGAGAGCAAAGAGGAGGGGGGGGGGGAAGTAGTGTCTTCCCCTCCACCCCATCGGCAGCCCTTTAATAGACATAAACCCCAACTCTGAGAGATCAGGGGCCGGGTGCGGTGCCCAACTGAATCATCCACGCCCCATTTTTAACCGCTTTAATTATAAGGCCACTGTACCCAAACTTTATCGAATTGTTCGATATTCTATTTCAGGAGCGCTGACAGGTATTCCATTAGCTTAACCTCTTTTACCCTTCAAAGTATCATCTGCTGAGATGGGGTTTAATCTTTTTCCAATTAGCTGCTATTGAGCAGCGAGCCGCAGTCAGGATGAACGAGGCCAGTTTCTTGAGAGGGGCTGAAATATCTTCGATAGGCTTCGCGAGAAGGATTACCAGCGGGTCCATCCGGACCTCAACCAGTGAGCTTACCCTACTCCAGAAGGTCTGGATTCCTGGGCATGTCACCAGATCTCCTCTCTGGCCACAACCCCTCCAGCAGGGTCTGACAGGCCCGGGAAGATCTGGCTCACCCTACTCGGGGTTAAGTACCATTGAAATAGAATTTGATAAATGTTTTCCTTAGTAGTAGTACAAATAGAAATTTTGGCTGCTGCTTCCCAAATATCCTCCCAGTCATCTGTCTATATCCAGATTGAGGTCTTCAGCCCATTTCATCATATAATTCTGGTTGACGGAACTCATGGACCATGCTATTCCCGCGTAAATCTCTGAGATCAGACCCTTCCGATATGTGCCCACCATACACATCTTTTCGAAAGACGTTGGACCTTCAAACATGGATGTTTGGGATATTGTTAGGAGAAAGTGTCTGATCTGGAGATAACCAAAAAGGGGGAGTTTCATGGGGAGGCATTTCTCCTGCAAATCAAGTAGTGGGATAAGAGTCCCTTTGTCTATTAAATCTCATGCTGATTTTATGTTGGCCAAACTGAATGTTTTAAGGTTCCCTGGGACGCAGCCCGGAGGGAAATCAGGGTTACCGAAAATGGGTGTAAGTATGGAGGGGGAAGATGTCAGTTTATGTCTAATTTTTGTTTTCGCCCATATTTTCTACATGCATCTCATAGCTCCCAGGCCTGTCTTACCCGATATTATCTCCTCTCCCCCTCCGGACCAAAGTATTGCCCCGAGGGAGAGGGGAGCGACACAGGAGGACTCAATGTCCAACCAGCAGCAAGACGCTGGGTCGTTGTTCCAAACTATTGCTTGTTTTAGGTGGGTCACTTGGTAATATTTAATTATATCTGGTACTTCCAGGCCTTCACATTACCGATCTAGCCACCCGCGGCTTTTGTCCTTCCAGATAAATTGGAAAATGCTATTCTGGATGCTTTTGAGGTCTGCCAGCGGTAAACAGACAGGGAGGGTCTGGAAGAAGTACAATAGTCTGGGGAGGATGTTCATCTTAACAGATGCCACCCTTCCGAGCCATGAAATGTGGTACTTGTTCCAGCACTGGAGTTTTTTTATTTTATTTCTGTAAATAGGGGCGGGAAATTACATTTGAATAGGGCAGCGTAAGAGTTTGCGATTTTGACCCCTAGGTATTTAATATTAGTAGAGCTCCATTTATAACCGAAATTAATTTGCAATAGTTTTACCTCAGGGGCGAGGAGCGAGAGGTTCAGGGCTTCTGATTTGTCGCTGATCATTTTATACCCTGATACTCGGCCAAATTTTTCCAGCTGTGACTGGAGATTAGGTAGGGTCGTAATTGGGGACGACAAGGACAAGATTATATCGTCTGCAAATAGAGATATCTTGTGTTCTCGTGCTACAATAACAACCCCTTTTATATCAGCGTACTGTAGCGCCCACGGTTATTCTAACACAAACCAGTGGCAATCGCCAAAAAGACCCAGGTACATGCTGGATAAATGCCTTAAACTTGCCTTAAACTTGCCTTAAACTAGACCCAGTTTTCTGCATTGATTAATGGCCCCTCAGATTAACAGTGGGGGTCCCTGGCAGTCCCATTCAAACTGAATGGGATTGCCAGGGACCCCTGCTGTGTTAATCCTATGGGTCATTAGTCAATGCAGAAATGCCTTAAACTTGCCTTAAACTAGCCAGGTTACACCCAGCACATACCCAGAATGTAACCGGGCTAGTTTAAGGCAAGCTTTAGAATACTTGTGGTCTCGTCTGTAGTTTGTGATTGTTGCCGCAAGGGGTTCAATCGACAATGCGAACAGAAGTGGGGACAAGGGGCAACCCTGTCTTGTACCATTCATAATTTTTATGGGACTTGAGTCTCCTCCTGGGAGTTTTACAAATGCTATTGGATTTTTGTACAGAGCTCTGACCCCCTCTAGAAAGGGGCCCTTGAAGCCAAATTTATTCAATGTTTGATCCAAGAAGTCCCACCTAATTCTATCAAATGCTTTTTCGGCATCCAAGGTCAATAAAAATGCTCTTGTACCTGAGAGATGCACGTGATCGACAATGTTTATTATTTTCCGCGTATTATCCGAAGCTTGTCTGCCCGAAATAAATCCCACCTGGTCTTTATGAATCAAGCTCGGAAGAATTGGATTTAGCCTGTTTGTTAAGATCTTACTGTCACGGGAGCTTGTGCAGGGTTATAATATACACCAAAAATCACTGGGTTGAATCGAATGCGACTAAGATATAATAAAGAAAGTTTATTCCTTGAAAAAGGTGAACACACAGAATATACAAATAACACACAGGATATATACACTTACTTTGGGGAATGGCAATGAAGCAATCAGGATCTGGATTGGCAATTCATTCAGCAATACAGGATACACACAAAGATGAAAACACTGGGCATAGAGATTACAATCAGTTATATAGGATTTAAGCCCTATACCCCAACATTGGGTGCCAGGTATTGGTTACCAATTACCTGCACCCAATTACCTTTTGCCAGTATTGGGAACTTTTGTCATTGTCTATCTAGACGACATTCTGATTTTTTCTAAAAGTTTGGAGCAACATATTCAACATACCAAACTTGTGCTCTCCAGGCTTCGTGCTAACCGTATTTACGCCAAAATGGAGAAATGTTTGTTTCACTAGGCCTCCACGTCTTTTTTAGGCTACATTATCTCCATCCTGGGTTTTTCCATGGACCCAGAGAAACTGAAGGCGGTTCTCGACTGGGCACTTCCCAATTCTCTCAAGGCTGTGCAACGTTTTCTTAGCTTTGCCAATTACTACAGGAAGTTTATAAAAAAAAATTATTCAATTGCATTTCCCATCACCGCCTTGACCAAAAAGGGCACCGACGTCTCATCTTGGTCACCTGAGGCCATTGCAGCCTTTGAGACTCTCAAAAAGGCGTTCGTGTCTGCCCCCATCCTTCGTCATCTGGATACCTCCCTCCCCTTTACTCTAGAGGTAGACGCCTCAGACGTAGGAGCCGGTGCAGTTCTTTCACAGAGGACTTCTCCTCAAGAGAAACTCCACCCTTGTGGGTTTTTTTCACGGAAATTCTCAGCAGCCGAGTAAAATTATGATGTCGGTAATCGTGAACTTTTGGCCATTAAAATGGTGCTCCAGGAGTGGAGACATCTTCTAGAAGGTTCCAAGGAACCAATCGCTTTCCTCACCGACCACAAAAACTTGTTATATATTGAGGGGGCTCGCCGCCTGGGCTCCCGCCAGGCTCGCTGGTCACTTTTCTTCTCCCGCTTCAACTACATCATATCCTGCATTCCGGGGACCAAGAATGTTAAAGCGGACGCTCTTTCCCGTCAGTTTGCCTCTGAGACCGAAGCTAAGGAAATCCCGGAACCTATTCTCCCGGCCAAGTGCATAATTGCTGCCAACAACTTTGACGTACTAGATGAGATTCACAAGGCACAAGCACACATTCCCAGCAGGTTCAGGGTACCAGAAGGACGTCTCTATGCAGCTCCCCGTTTCCGCCATAAAATCCTTCTTTGGGGTCATTCCTCTAGAGCAGTTGGTCATCCAGGCTTCAAGAGAACCGCAGACCTCATTAAACAGACTTTTTGGTGGCCTAAGATGAATCAAGACATTCTTGAATTCACGTCCGCCTGTCCTGTATGTGCCCAGAGTAAAACCCTCCATCATAAACCTTCGGGACTTCTTCTACCTCTTCCCATCCCTGAACAACCCTGGAAACACATCTCGATGGACTTTATTGTTGAGCTGCCTATTTCCAGGGGGATGAACACTATTTTAGTCGTGGTTGATAGGTTTTCGAAACAGGCTCACTTTGTACCCCTCAAGGGTCTTCCCAACTCTGCCACCTTGGCAGATGTCTTCTCTAAAGAGATCTTCAGGTTGCATGGCGTTCCCACTTCTATCGTCTCTGACCGTGGGTCGCAGTTCATCTTAAAATTCTGGCGGGCCTTTTCTCAAAGATTGGGTATCTCTCTCTTATTCTCATCAGGATACCACCCACAAACCACCGGTCAAACGGAAAGGATGAACCAAACCCTTGAACAGTATCTTAGATGCTTCATTTCCGACTCGCAGGATAACTGGGTGGACCTCCTACCATGGGCCGAATTTCCCATTAATTCCTTGAGGAACGAGTCTACTCAGGAGTCTCCGTTCTTCATCAACTGTGGCTTTCACCCCAGTAGTCTTCCTCTCTCCCACTCTCCTTCAGGTGTTCCTGCAGCCGACTCCCATATCACCAACCTACAAGAATCCAGGAAAAAGATTCTCAAATCCTTAGTCTGCGGTTGCCAAACAAAAAACCAAGGCTGATCGTCACTTCCAAAAGGGTCCTTCTTTCAAACCAGGTGATCTGGTCTGGCTGTCGTCCAAAAATATTAGGCTCAAGACTCCTTCGCCCAAACTGTCCTCTAGATTCTTGGGGCCATTTAAAATCTTAGAGAAGGTTAACCAAGTAGCCTATCGTCTGGAGCTTCCACCCTCTATGAAAATTCCGTCTGTGTTTCATGTTTCCCTTCTTAAGGAATTTGTGTCCAGTCCTCATTTTCCGGTCCCCTCTCGAAGACCCAAGCCAGTGTCCACCCTGGGCCAACAGGAGTATGAAATACAGTCTCATCGACTCGCGTTTTTCCAAAAAGGGACTTCAATTTTTGGTACATTGGAAGGGTTACGGTACCCAGGAACGGTCCTGGGTACCTGCAGATCATGTCCACGCCCCAAGGCTACTTTCCCAGTTTCACCAGAAATTTCCCCTTAAGCCGTGGATGGATCACTCGGAAATTGATCCTCACGGGGGGGATACTGTGACGACTCAGGAGATTCCTTGTACCTCTCTCCCATCTCCTGTTACCCCTTCTGCGCTTCTCCCCTTGCCGCAGCACGTCCCCCGCAGGTCCCGTGTACCCACGCGTTCCCTGAGCCCCTGCTTTGACACTTCCTGCTCCCTTGCTCCCGCGGTCATGGCATTACCTGTCCCAGTAGCGCCACCCGATCCGTTGCCTCCTCCTGGCGTGGTGCCCGTGGCGCGGCACTCCGTGCGCCTTGTGATGCGTCCGGTGCGCGCACACACTCTGCCACGGCTTCCCCTGACTCACCTGCCTCCTCCGCTCTGCCGCTGCATGCCATCTCGCGGTCTCAGGCCTTGCGCACGATCCCCTTCTCTGAGCTCCGTCCGCCCCCTGCAGTCTTCCCCTGCTCCCTCTCTGTGTTGCAACCAGTGTGCGCGCACTCCCACTTTACAGAGGGCACGCACACAGGTTCCTCTTGTCCTGTTGCTCAGGTCTCCACCTCCCAATCCCTACAGGCCTTTCCCCTGTCTGCCCCTGCTGTCTCCTCCTCTTCTCTCCCTGTCCAATCCCTGTCATCTCCCACTTCTCTCTCTACTCCTCCCCTGTCTCCCATTGGTAACTCCTCCTTTATAATCCCTGTCTGTCCACTTCTTCCCCGCTCTGCATAGTTCCTGTTTCCCTGTGTGTAACTGACCTATGCTTTGCTCTCTCTGTGTACTCCCTGCTTCCTGCTCCTGTGTTATCTTGCATCTCCCTGGTTTTGACCCCTGCTCGTCCTGGACTACTCTGCTCTCTGGTATCCCTGTGAACACTGCTACGCCTTCTACTACGTTAACCTCTGGACTCCTGAATCTGGCACACGGACACGACTACTCTTTCGGACACTCCCAAGCGTTGCAAGTATACTCTAACAACTCTTTCTACAGGCCCAGCAACGCTATACCACACTCCGGGCTTGCTCCCACTGCTGTGGGTGTGTGGTATCATACCGTTCCCACCTCGGTACTGGGGTCCTGCCAGGTCTGCGGGCATACAGGCGTGACACTCCAGTCCCTTAAGGGTTAAGCCCTAAAGTTCTCCTCACTAGAACATTTAGAAACTTTAACCCACAACAGTTTCTGGATGACCTTACCAACTGCCCATGGCACAGAATCGATTTAATTCCCGATCCTGATTCTGCGCTCGACTATTTCCAATCCGAGTTCTTAAAACTCTGCAATACCCATGCTCCACTACGCAAAATAAGGGTACGGGGGGCCCACCTTCCATGGGTTACACCTGACCTTATAGCACTCTACCAGTTCAGGGATGCCTTGTGGAAAAGCTACAAAGTAACTGGCACTACCAAGGATCTCAATCACTACAGATGCCTGCGGAACATGTGCACAAGGCAAACAAGGCATGCAAAAGCACAATATTACTCTCAAAATCTCCTCCAAAATACATCAAACCCAGCTAACTTCTGGAAGGTTATCAACAATATATTCCAGCCTCCTAACCATCAACAACCAAGTAATATCACTAAGGGGGATATTACTCTGACAAACCCCACTGACATTACAAATGCATTCAATGATTACTTTGTGGGGTGTGCCACTAACTTATTAGCGAAACGCAACTCAAACCACAAACCTGAAAATCATCCTGGGAGTACCCACATAGCCCCACCCCCTCCCAACACTGCCCACAATTTTCAATTTGGCCCAGTATCTGAAGAGGAGATTACACAAGCGCTCCTCAAATTAAAACTAAGCAGCCAATGTGGACCTGACTTACTACAATCTAAGTGCCTAAAACTTGGTGCCCCAGCCATTTCCAAACCAATTGCTTCCATAGTCAACTCTATCCTGTCTGCAGGCCATATCCCTAAGACCTGGAAAACTGCCAGAGTTGTCCCAATCTTCAAAAGTGGGGAGAAAAACACTTTCTCAAACTACAGGCCAATCTCACTTCTCCCGATCCTATCCAAAGTCATGGAAAAATGTGTCCACTCCCAATTAAGCGATTTCTATACCAAGACAAATTTCCCTAGCCAATTCCAATCTGGGTTTCGCCCCAAACACTCCACCGTAACTACCCTGCTAAAAGTTTGCAATGAAATCAAGTGTGGAATGGAACGGGGACAACTCACTGGTGCAGTATTCTTAGATTTTGCAAAGGCTTTTGATACTGTTGATCATGCTATCCTGCTTAACAAACTCCAGAGCTCTGGAATAGGGACGCATGCTTTAAACTGGTTTCAGTCCTACCTACAGTATCAGGTAGATCCCATCATGTGTTCATCTCAGGCTCTAACTCCAACCCCCTGGATATCACCTGTGGTGTCCCGCAAGGCTCTGTTCTGGGGCCCCTACTCTTCTCAGTGTTCATCAATGATCTTTCCACAGCTTGTAAGGAAGCCTCAATACACATGTATGCAGATGACACAATCCTTTATGCACACAGCCAAAGTCTCTCTGACCGGCAACACATACTTCAGTCTGACTTTTTGAGACTCGAAAACTGGATTTCCCACAACAAACTGTTTCTAAACACTGACAAGACTGTAACAATGGTGTTTGGGACCAAGACTAAATTTTTAAAGCTTCCAGTGACTGAGCTCCAGATCAGAACCATCGCGAACACCAGCCTAACTCCTGTTACTAGTTTTAAATACCTGGGCATATGGTTTGACTCCCACTTAACATTCGGAATGCATATTGATACCCTGACATCCAAAACCTATGCCAAACTAGGGGTACTTTACAGGAACAAATCCTCCCTAAGTCTCCTGGTCAGAAAGCGTATCGCACAGCAGATGCTAATGCCAATTATAGACTATGGAGATAGAGTATATGGCTCTGCACCCCAAACCCCACCTTGGCAAACTTGACACCCTCTACAATTCAATTTGTCATTTCATTCTCCAATGCAACTACAACACACATCACTGCGAAATGCTCAAAGAACTAGATTGGTCATCACTTGAGTCTAGGCGCAAAGTTCACCTTTCCTGTCTTTCCTTCAAATACTTTCTGGGCAAGCTACCCGCCTAACTGAACAAGCTCCTCAACCCTACCACATGCAGCACCTATCAACATATCATCATGGTCCCAAGGCTCAACAAAGTATCCGGACGCTCCTCCTTCTCTTACCGTGCACCCCAAAACTGGAACAACCTTCCAGAGACTCTCACATCCACCACCAGTTTAATTTCTTTCAAAACTAAGGCTGTCAATATTGGGAGAGAGTGGAGAAGATGGGGGAGAGAGGGAAAGAAAGCTGGCTCTTGCTACAGTCTATACACTGGCGACACACTTTATTCGAGCTTGGCTAGTCCCACGAATTCGGGTATACCCGGGTGTATTGAGGTTTGTGACTGTTTTCTGCCCGAGTGCATTGAGTTATTTTCCAAGCAGGGATTGAAGCATTTTATTCCCGCTGGCTGCAATACTGCACAGTATATATATATACTGCATTACAATTCATGAATTTATGCCATCTGGTAGACACGCGAAGCATTGCAGCCTATTAAATCCTAATCATTATCATTTAACAGATCAGCCGCCCATCAGCCAGGCATGAACCCAGGCTGGGAAGGCAAAGGCAACGGGGCTTGTCAGAGGTGAGGAGCGGCGCATTCCAGGTATCTGCCAGGTACATACTGGGTATTTGCTCGAATAAAGTGTGTCGGTGCAGTAGGATGGTGCAAGGGGTAAAGGGATAATGAACAAAACTACACTCGCCTAGACGAGTGAAAAAGGCCCCTATATAACTAGCACTCATTGGATAATGGTATACATGTACGTAGTAAAACGTAACCTTTATTGGTATATGAAATAATATATAAAATTAGGATGAACACCAAAACACAGACAAACAACACTTAGTACAACAAATTACATGAATAGTTAAAAAAAAAAATATTAAACAGCACACCTCCAAATCCCCACAGTGATTGGGGTGGTATACAGAGGGACTCGTAAGGACGGGCAACTTGGATACATTTATTTTATTTTAATCCTAATGTGAAAAATTTGCCTCAGGGTGATGAGTATATATAGGTCCGGAAAGTGTGGTGTATATGTGTATTAAGATAACAACCTAAACACCATCCAAACCACTCCTGATTAAATTGTCACTCATAAAATGGTTGTAAGTAAGCGGCCAAAGAAAACAATGAAGGGAGCGGTAGCACAAAGCGCCCCACTGATAGACGGTAGTAAAGTTCTACTAAAAGATCATTATATTTGTGACTAACAGTCAAAGTATCCATTCAACACACTGACAGCGGTATATAAATTCCTCCACATACCAGCGCCTAAAGAGAGCAGTATTTAACGTGCTAAACACTGATTTTTTGTTTCTCTCTAGCTCCCTCCTTTTCCTATCCAACATCTCACTCCTCTTTATGCTTTTCCTCCACCTTTTGTAGAGGGGAGCATCGGCCCACCTCTTCTCTCCGATACTCCATAAGAACGGACCCATTAAAGCACCTCAGTGCTCTATAGTTTCCTTTCTATTGCGTACAGTTAGTCTTCTATTTATTTTCCGTTCGTGTAAGAGCATAATTCTGATGGAATCTCATCTATTCATTAATCACGAAGAAACACCTTTGTCACAAAATTATATCATTTTACTAATTTTACACTTCCTATATTAATGTTCCATAATATTGTTCAGTATTTTTCCAGCGTTTTATACACAATTGAAAAAAAGGGGGGGGGGGGGGTGGGAAACCACATCTCAAATCCATGTTCTCCATTTTTTTGTTTCCAGATATCCTTTGTTCACTTATTTTCTTTTTAATCCATTATACTGATTAAGGTTACATATCTGTACACCATTCGCTGGGGCTTTATACCATATTTTAGGTACCCCTTATTTCTTAATTAGGTATCACTATTAAGTAACCGCTGCCATCACAGAGTAATGGAGCAACACTTTTCCACTCTTGAACCTAGAATTTATTATTAAATATTGGGTCTCACCAGAAACGGATCAGTGTTTAGCACATTAAATACTGCTCTCTTTAGGCTCTGGTATGTGGAGGAATTTATATACCGCTGTCAGTTTGTTGAATGGATACTTTGACTGTTAGTCACAAATATAATGAGCTTGTGGCTTTCCAGTCACCAATCACATATTCCTAGCTACACTGTAGCCCATTTTGATACTACTTAAGTTTTTAATTGCGTTGCTTACAAGGACTATTTGTAATTGTCACCCTTTTATTTTGAATAAATGTGAATACAATATATCAGGCTATATCCAGCCTAAAGTATTTACCTCATTAGGCTGCACTAAGTATATCTGGCTGGAATACTATGGACAAGGAATAGTTCCGTGGGCGCCTATATATATATATCTGGCTGGAATACTAATCTTTTATTAGAACTTAACTTCCGTCTATCAGTGGGGCGCTTTGTGCTACCGCACCCTTCATTGTTTTCTTTTGCAGCTTACTTACAACCATTTTATGAGTGACAATTTAATCAGGAGTGGTTTGGATGGTGTTTAGGTTGTTATCTTAATACACATATACACCACACTTTCCGGACCTATATATATTCATCACCCTGAGGCAAATTTCACATTAGGATTAAAATAAAATAAATGTATCCAAGTTGCCCGTCCTTACGAGTCCCTCTGTATACTGTACCACCCCAATCACTGTGGGGATTTGGAGGTGTGCTGTTTAATATTTTTTTTAACTATTCATGTAATTTGTTGTACTAAGTGTTGTTTGTCTGTGTTTTGGTGTTCATCCTAATTTTATATATTATTTCATATACCAATAAAGGTTACGTTTTACTACGTACATGTATACCATTATCCAATGAGTGCTAGTTATATGAGTGCTAGTTATATAGGGGCCTTTTTCACTCGTCTAGGCGAGTGTAGTTTTGTTCAAAACTAAGGCTGTCTCACATTTTAATCTGGTCTGTAACTGTTACATACGCCCATAATATACATCTTCTCTAACTGTGCATGCAATGTCTTGTATATAATGTATACCCTGCTCATTTATGTAACTGTATTTGTAACCATGTATTATTTGTCATATTAATTATGCCCAGGACATACGTGAAAACGAGAGGTAACTCTCAATGTATTACTTCCTGGTAACATATTTTATAAATAAAAATAAATAAATAAAGCATCTGACCCCACTCTCCAGTCCCTTAAGGGTTAATCACCTGACCCCTCTCTCCAGCCCCTTCAGGGTTAAGCGTCTGAACCCTCTCTATCCTTTCCCTTCAGGGTTAAGCGTCTGACCCCTCTCTCTCTCCAGCCCCTTAAGGGTTAAGCACCTGACCCCTCTCTCTCCAGCCCCTTCAGGGTTAAGCGTCTGACCCCTCTCTCTCCAGCCCCTTCAGGGTTAAGCGTCTGACCCCTCTCTCTCTCCAGCCCCTTAAGGGTTAAGCACCTGACCCCTCTCTCTCCAGCCCCTTCAGGGTTAAGCGTCTGACCCCTCTCTCTCCAGCCCCTTCAGGGTTAAGTGTCTGACCCCTCTCTCTCCAGCCCCTTCAGGGTTAAGCGTCTGACCCCTCTCTCTCCAGCCCCTTCAGGGTTAAGCGTCTGACCCCTCTCTCTCCAGCCCCTTCAGGGTTAAGCGTCTGACCCCTCTCTCTCCAGCCCCTTCAGGGTTAAGCGTCTGACCCCTCTCTCTCCAGCCCCTTAAGGGTTAAGCACCTGACCCCTCTCTCTCCAGCCCCTTCAGGGTTAAGCGTCTGACCCCTCTCTCTCCAGCCCCTTCAGGATTAAGCGTCTGACCCCTCTCTCTCCTGCCCCTTCAGGGTTAAGCGTTCTCTGAGAGGAGAAGAGATTGTTTTTCTGTAAACTTCGCCCCTCCAACCTGACACTGCTGATAAGGTATCTGCCTCCAGCTTACAAGGTGCGAATCTGTCACTACCTGAAGCTTATATAAAGAGAGAGAGAGGGGAGCTGCAGGAGCTGAGACAGGACAAGGTAAGAGAGACATGCAGAGGCAGAGAGATACAGGAGGAGATGTGTGTGCGAGAGAGACATGGAGGAGTATAGCAGAAGAATAGTATTTATTGAAGAGGAGAAATAACTGAAATCTTGAGCAGCGGGGTTTGGGGTTCACTTCTTGTTAGGAGATCTGCAGAAACCTCCTCTCTTCTCCCAGACAGAGCGGGTTTGGGGTTCACTTCTTGTTAGGAGATCTGCAGAAGCCACCTCTCTTCTCCCAGACTGAGTAGAGTTTGGGGTTCACTTCTTGTTAGGGAGGAGATCTGCGGAAGCCTCCTCTCTTCTCCCAGACAGAGCGGGATTTGGGGTTCATTTCTTGTTAGGGAGGAGATCTGCGGAAGCTTCCTCTCTTCTCCCAGACAGAGCGGGGTTTGGGGATCACTTCTTGTTAGAAAGGAGATCTGCGGAAGCCTCCTCTCTTCTCCCAGACAGAGGGGGATTTGGGGTTCACTTCTTGTTAGGAGGAGATCTGCGGAAGCCTCCTCTCTTCTCCCAGACAGAGCGGGGTTTGGGGAACACTTCTTGTTAGGAAGGAGATATGCGGAAGCTTCCTCTCTTCTCCCAGACAGAGCGGGATTTGGGGTTCACTTCTTGTTAGGAAGGAGATCTGCGGAAGCCTCCTCTCTTCTCCCAGACAGAGCGGGATTTGGGGTTCACTTCTTGTTAGGAAGGAGATCTGCGGAAGCCTCCTCTCTTCTCCCAGACAGAGCAGGGTTTGGGGATCACTTCTTGTTAGGAAGGAGATCTGCGGAAGCTTCCTCTCTTCTCCCAGACAGAACGGGGTTTGGGGATCACTTCTTGTTAGGAAGGAGATCTGCGGAAGCCTCCTCTCTTCTCCCAGACAGAGCGGGGTTTGGGGTTCACTTCTTGTTAGGAGGAGATATGCGGAAGCTTCCTCTCTTCTCCCAGACAGAGCGGGGTTTGGGGATCACTTCTTGTTAGGAAGGAGATCTGCGGAAGCCTCCTCTCTTCTCCCAGACAGAGCGGGGTTTGGGGATCACTTCTTGTTAGGAAGGAGATCTGCGGAAGCCTCCTCTCTTCTCCCAGACAGAGCGGGGTTTGGGGTTCACTTCTTGTTAGGAAGGAGATCTGCGGAAGCCTCCTCTCTTCTCCCAGACAGAGCGGGGTTTGGGGATCACTTCTTGTTAGGAAGGAGATCTGCGGAAGCCTCCTCTCTTCTCCCAGACAGAGCGGGGTTTGGGGTTCACTTCTTGTTAGGAAGGAGATCTGCGGAAGCCTCCTCTCTTCTCCCAGACAGAGCGGGGTTTGGGGTTCACTTCTTGTTAGGAAGGAGATCTGCGGAAGCTTCCTCTCTTCTCCCAGAGCGGCTTTGGGGTTCACTTCTTGTTTGGAAGGAGATCTGCGGAAGCCTCCTCTCTTCTCCCAAACAGAGCAGGTTTTGGGGTTCACTTTTTGTTAGGAAGGAGATCTGCTGAAGCTTCCTCTCTTTTCCCAGACAGTCGGGATTTGGGATTCACTTATTGTTAGGAAGGAGATCTGCGGAAGCCTCCTCTCTTCTCCAAGACAGAGCAGGGTTTGGGGATCACTTCTTGTTAGGAAGGAGATCTGCGGAAGCCTCCTCTCTTCTCCCAGACAGTCGGGATTTGGGGTTCACTTCTTGTTAGGAAGGAGATCTGCGGAAGCCTCCTCTCTTCTCCCAGACAGAGCGGGGTTTGGGGTTCACTTCTTGTTAGGAAGGAGATCTGCGGAAGCCTCCTCTCTTCTCCCAGACAGAGCGGGGTTTGGGGTTCACTTCTTGTTAGGAAGGAGATCTGCGGAAGCTTCCTCTCTTCTCCCAGAGCGGCTTTGGGGTTCACTTCTTGTTTGGAAGGAGATCTGCGGAAGCCTCCTCTCTTCTCCCAAACAGAGCAGCTTTTGTGGTTCACTTTTTGTTAGGAAGGAGATCTGCTGAAGCTTCCTCTCTTTTCCCAGACAGTCGGGATTTGGGGTTCACTTCTTGTTAGGAAGGAGATCTGCGGAAGCCTCCTCTCTTCTCCCAGACAGAGCGGGGTTTGGGGATCACTTCTTGTTAGGAATAAGATCTGCGGAAGCCTCCTCTCTTCTCCCAGACAGAGCGGGGTTTGGGGTTCACTTCTTGTTAGGAAGGAGATCTGCGGAAGCCTCCTCTCTTCTCCCAGACAGAGCGGGGTTTGGGGATCACTTCTTGTTAGGAAGGAGATCTGCGGAAGCCTCCTCTCTTCTCCCAGACAGAGCGGGGTTTGGGGAACACTTCTTGTTAGGAAGGAGATCTGTGGAAGCCTTCTCTCTTCTCCCAGACAGAGCGGGGTTTGGGGATCACTTCTTGTTAGGAGATCTGCAGAAGCCTCCTCTCTTCTCCCAGACAGAGCGGGGTTTGGGGATCACTTCTTGTTAGGAAGGAGATCTGCGGAAGCCTCCTCTCTTCTCCCAGACAGAGCGAGTTTTGGGGTTCACTTTTTGTTAGGAAGGAGATCTGCTGAAGCTTCCTCTCTTTTCCCAGATAGTCGGGATTTGGGGTTCACTTCTTGTTAGGAAGGAGATCTGCGGAAGCCTTCTCACTTCTCCCAGACAGAGCGGGGTTTGGGGTTCATTTCTTGTTAGGAAGGAGATCTGCGGAAGCCTCCTCTCTTCTCCCAGACAGAGCGGGGTTTGGGGTTCACTTCTTGTTAGGAAGAAGATCTGCGGAAGCCTCCTCTCTTCTCCCAGACAGAGCGGGGTTTGGGGATCACTTCTTATTAGGAGGAGATCTGCAGAAGCTTCCTCTCTTCTCCCAGACAGAGCGGGGTTTGGGGTTCATTTCTTGTTAGGAAGATCTGCGGAAGCCTCCTCTCTTCTCCCAGACAGAGCGGGGTTTGGGGTTCACTTTTTGTTAGGAGGAGATCTGCAGAAGCCTCCTCTCTTCTCCCAGACAGAGCGGGGTTTGGGGTTCACTTCTTGTTAGGAAGGAGATCTGCGGAAGCCTCCTCTCTTCTCCCAGACAGAGCGGGGTTTGGGGTTCACTTCTTGTTAGGAGGAGATCTGCGGAAGCTTCCTCTCTTCTCCCAGACAGAGCGGGGTTTGGGGATCACTTCTTGTTAGGAAGGAGATCTGCGGAAGCCTCCTCTCTTCTCCCAGACAGAGCGGGGTTTGGGGTTCACTTCTTGTTAGGAGATCTGCGGAAGCCTCCTCTCTTCTCCCAGACAGAGCGGGGTTTTGGGGTTCACTTCTTGTTAGGAGGAGATCTGCGGTAGCTTCCTCTCTTCTCCCAGACAGAGCGGGGTTTGGGGTTCACTTCTTGTTAGGAGATCTGCGGAAGCCTCCTCTCTTCTTCCAGACAGAGCGGGGTTTGGGGTTCACTTCTCTTCTCTTTTCCAGACCTCATGAGAATTCTCTCTTCTATCAGAGGAACATAAAGGAGAACCATGAAGCTTGTGGCTCTGCTGCTGACACTCGGGTTCCTGGCAGGTAATTATTGTGTGGATGTTGCATGCAGATCAATGCTGGGATACATGACAGAGCTAGTGATACTGAGGAACAAAAGAGGGAGTGCAAATTATAAGACCGACAAAGCAACAAGGAATTGGGTGTTGGAATATGTAGGGTATGGTATAACAGTGCAGAAAGTATAAGTTTTTTAGCAGCACCTAAAAAAATAAAGCATACAGAATTAAATAACAAAGTGGTGCATGGGAACAAGGGGGACCCCGATTCCCTCCAATGTTACACAATAGAACAAGAAATTTGTTCCCAGCACTTGAAATAATGATAGAAATGAATAATGTCAGAATAATAGTTTTTACTGGTATAGAAGAATAACAAACAGCAGCAGATATTCGTGCTGCGCAAATAACGGCCGAGGACAGAAGGGGAGATACACATTACATACATTAATGTGGCAAAGTACATAACACGAAAACTCCTCAGTGAGGGGAACACAAGGGATAAACAAGGAGAGAGAAAACAGGGGGGGGGGGGGGAAACAGGGGAACAAGGTGGGCAACGTAACGTTTCGGGGGGCACCTGGCCCCTTCTTCTGGCCTGTTCCCTTAGATCAACAGATCCAGGAACTTCCCGTGTCCCTGTCAACAAAAAAGTGTTCCCTAAAACGTGGTAGAGCAATAATAAATGCAAAAACAGTAGTGTATAGTACCCACTCTGGGGTCTCTAGGTATAGACACAATCCCTGTGTATAGTACCCACTCTGGGGTCTCTAGGTATACACACAATCCCTGTGTATAGTACCCACTGTGGGGTCTCTAGGTATAGACACAATCACTGTGTATAGTACCCACTGTGGGGTCTCTAGGTATAGACACAATCCCTGTGTATAGTACCCACTGTGGGGTCTCTAGGTATAGACACAAACACTGTTTTTGCATTTATTATTGCTCTACCACGTTTTAGGGAACACTTTTTTGTTGACAGGGACACGGGAAGTTCCTGGATCTGTTGATCTAAGGGAACAGGCCAGAAGAAGGGGCCAGGTGCCCCCCGAAACGTTACGTTGCCCCCCTTGTTCCCCTGTTTCCCCCCCCCCTGTTTTCTCTCTCCTTGTTTATCCCTTGTGTTCCCCTCACTGAGGAGTTTTCGTGTTATGTACTTTGCCACATTAATGTATGTAATTTGTATCTGCCCTTCTGTCCTCGGCCGTTATTTGCGCAGCACGAATATCTGCTGCTCTATGGTGTAACCGTGCAGGGTGTTGGGGTATATAGGGAGGGGTATAACAGGGCAGGGTGTTGGGGTATATAGGGAGGGGTATAACAGGGCAGGGTGTTGGTGTGTATAGAAAGGGGTATAACAGGGCAGGGTGTTGGGGTATATAGGGAGGGGTATAACAGGGCAGGGTGTTGGTGTGTATAGGGAGGAGTATAACAGGGCAGGGTGTTGGGGTATATAGGGAGGGGTATAACAGGGCAGGGTGTTGGTGTGTATAGGGAGGGGTATAACAGGGCAGGGTGTTGGGGTATATAGGGAGGAGTATAACAGGGCAGGGTGTTGGTGTGTATAGGGAGGGGTATAACAGGGCAGGGTGTTGGGGTATATAGGGAGGGGTATAACAGGGCAGGGTGTTGGGGTATATAGGGAGGGGTATAACAGGGCAGGGTGTTGGTGTGTATAGGGAGGGGTATAACAGGGCAGGGTGTTGGTGTGTATAGGGAGGGGTATAACAGGACAGGGTGTTGGGGTATATAGGGAGGGGTATAACAGGGCAGGGTGTTGGTGTGTATAGGGAGGGGTATAACAGGGCAGGGTGTTGGTGTGTATAGGGAGGGGTATAACAGGGCAGGGTGTTGGGGTATATAGGGAGGGGTATAACAGGGCAGGGTGTTGGTGTGTATAGGGAGGGGTATAACAGGGCAGGGTGTTGGTGTGTATAGGGAGGGGTATAACAGGGCAGTTTGTTGGGGTGTATAGGGAGGGGTATAACAGGGCAGGGTGTCGGGGTGTATAGGGAGGGGTATAACAGGCCAGTGAAGACAGCAGGATGTTTGGGTGTATAGGGCGGGGTATAAAGGGTACTGAGAAGGACAACAGGGTGTTTGGGTGTATAAGGAGGGGTATAATAGGGCAGTGAGGAGAGCAGCAGGGTGTTGGGGTGTATAGGGAGGGTTATAACAGGGCAGTGAGGAGAGCTGCAGGATATTGGGGTGTTTAGGGAGGGGTATAACAGGGCAGTGAGGAGGGTAGCAGGATGTTGGGGTGTATAGGGAAGGGTACAGTATAACAGGGCAGTGAGGAGGCAGCAGGATGTTGGGGTGTATAGGGAAGGGTACAGTATAACAGGGCAGTGAGGAGGGTAGCAGGATGTTGGGGTGTATAGGGAGGGGTACTGTATAACAGGGCAGTGAGGAGGGTAGCAGGGTGTTGGGGTGTATAGGGAGGGGTACAGTATAACAGGGCAGTGAGGAGGGCAGCAGGATGTTGGGGTGTATAGGGAGGGGTACAGTATAACAGGGCAGTGAGGGGGGTAGCAGGGTGTTGGGGTGTATAGGGAAGGGTACAGTATAACAGGGCAGTGAGGAGGGTAGCAGGGTGTTGGGGTGTATATGGAGGGGTACTGTATAACAGGGCAGTGAGGAGGGTAGCAGGGTGTTGGGGTGTATAGGGAGGGGTACAGTATAACAGGGCAGTGAGGAGGGTAGCAGGGTGTTGGGGTGTATAGGGAGGGGTACTGTATAACAGGGCAGTGAGGAGGGTAGCAGGGTGTTGGGGTGTATAGGGAGGGGTACAGTATAACAGGGCAGTGAGGAGGGTAGCAGGGTGTTGGGGTGTATAGGGAGGGGTACAGTATAACAGGGCAGTGAGGAGGGTAGCAGGATGTTGGGGTGTATAGGGAGGGGTACTGTATAACAGGGCAGTGAGGAGGGCAGCAGGATGTTGGGGTGTATAGGGAGGGGTACAGTATAACAGGGCAGTGAGGGGGTGGCAGGATGTTGGGGTGTATAGGGAGGGCTATAACAGGGCAGTGAGGAAGCGGCAGGATGTTGGGGTGTATAGGGAGGGGTACAGTATAACAGGGCAGTGAGGAGGGTAGCAGGGTGTTGGGGTGTATAGGGAGGGCTATAACAGGGCAGTGAGGAAGCGGCAGGATGTTGGGGTGTATAGGGAGGGGTATAACAGGGCAGTGAGGGGGGTAGCAGGGTGTTGGGGTGTATAGGGAAGGGTACAGTATAACAGGGCAGTGAGGAGGGTAGCAGGATGTTGGGGTGTATAGGGAGGGGTATAACAGGGCAGTGAGGGGGGTAGCAGGGTGTTGGGGTGTATAGGGAGGGGTACAGTATAACAGGGCAGTGAGGAGGGCAGCAGGGTGTTGGGGTGTATAGGGATGGGTACAGTATAACAGGGCAGTGAGGGGGCAGCAGGATGTTGGGGTGTATAGGGAGGGGTACAGTATAACAGGGCAGTGAGGAGGGTAGCAGGATGTTGGGGTGTATAGGGAGGGGTATAACAGGGCAGTGAGGGGGTGGCAGGATGTTGGGGTGTATAGGGAGGGCTATAACAGGGCAGTGAGGAAGCGGCAGGATGTTGGGGTGTATATGGAGGGGTACTGTATAACAGGGCAGTGAGGAGGGTAGCAGGGTGTTGGGGTGTATAGGGAGGGGTACAGTATAACAGGGCAGTGAGGAGGGTAGCAGGGTGTTGGGGTGTATAGGGAGGGGTACTGTATAACAGGGCAGTGAGGAGGGTAGCAGGGTGTTGGGGTGTATAGGGAGGGGTACAGTATAACAGGGCAGTGAGGAGGGTAGCAGGGTGTTGGGGTGTATAGGGAGGGGTACAGTATAACAGGGCAGTGAGGAGGGTAGCAGGATGTTGGGGTGTATAGGGAGGGGTACTGTATAACAGGGCAGTGAGGAGGGCAGCAGGATGTTGGGGTGTATAGGGAGGGGTACAGTATAACAGGGCAGTGAGGGGGTGGCAGGATGTTGGGGTGTATAGGGAGGGCTATAACAGGGCAGTGAGGAAGCGGCAGGATGTTGGGGTGTATAGGGAGGGGTACAGTATAACAGGGCAGTGAGGAGGGTAGCAGGGTGTTGGGGTGTATAGGGAGGGCTATAACAGGGCAGTGAGGAAGCGGCAGGATGTTGGGGTGTATAGGGAGGGGTATAACAGGGCAGTGAGGGGGGTAGCAGGGTGTTGGGGTGTATAGGGAAGGGTACAGTATAACAGGGCAGTGAGGAGGGTAGCAGGATGTTGGGGTGTATAGGGAGGGGTATAACAGGGCAGTGAGGGGGGTAGCAGGGTGTTGGGGTGTATAGGGAGGGGTACAGTATAACAGGGCAGTGAGGAGGGCAGCAGGGTGTTGGGGTGTATAGGGATGGGTACAGTATAACAGGGCAGTGAGGGGGCAGCAGGATGTTGGGGTGTATAGGGAGGGGTACAGTATAACAGGGCAGTGAGGAGGGTAGCAGGATGTTGGGGTGTATAGGGAGGGGTATAACAGGGCAGTGAGGGGGTGGCAGGATGTTGGGGTGTATAGGGAGGGCTATAACAGGGCAGTGAGGAAGCGGCAGGATGTTGGGGTGTATAGGGAGGGGTACAGTATAACAGGGCAGTGAGGAGGGTAGCAGGGTGTTGGGGTGTATAGGGAGGGGTACAGTATAACAGGGCAGTGAGGAGGGTAGCAGGGTGTTGGGGTGTATAGGGAGGGGTACAGTATAACAGGGCAGTGAGGGGGGTAGCAGGGTGTTGGGGTGTATAGGGAGGGGTACAGTATAACAGGGCAGTGAGGAGGGTAGCAGGGTGTTGGGGTGTATAGGGAGGGGTACAGTATAACAGGGCAGTGAGGAGGGTAGCAGGGTGTTGGGGTGTATAGGGAGGGGTACAGTATAACAGGGCAGTGAGGAGGGTAGCAGGGTGTTGGGGTGTATAGGGAGGGGTACAGTATAACAGGGCAGTGAGGAGGGTAGCAGGGTGTTGGGGTGTATAGGGAGGGGTACAGTATAACAGGGCAGTGAGGAGGGTAGCAGGATGTTGGGGTGTATAGGGAGGGGTACAGTATAACAGGGCAGTGAGGGGGTAGCAGGATGTTGGGGTGTATAGGGAAGGGTACTGTATAACAGGGCAGTGAGGAGGGTAGCAGGATGTTGGGGTGTATAGGGATGGGTACAGTATAACAGGGCAGTGAGGGGGTAGCAGGATGTTGGGGTGTATAGGGAGGGGTACAGTATAACAGGGCAGTGAGGAGGGTAGCAGGATGTTGGGGTGTATAGGGAGGGGTACAGTATAACAGGGCAGTGAGGAGGGTAGCAGGATGTTGGGATGTATAGGGAGGGGTACTGTATAACAGGGCAGTGAGGGGGGTAGCAGGGTGTTGGGGTGTATAGGGAGGGGTACAGTATAACAGGACAGTGAGGAGGGTAGCAGGATGTTGGGGTGTATAGGGAGGGGTACAGTATAACAGGGCAGTGAGGAGGGTAGCAGGGTGTTGGGGTGTATAGGGAGGGGTACAGTATAACAGGACAGTGAGGAGGGTAGCAGGGTGTTGGGGTATATAGGGAGGGGTACAGTATAACAGGGCAGTGAGGAGGGTAGCAGGGTGTTGGGGTGTATAGGGAGGGCTATAACAGGGCAGTGAGGAAGCGGCAGGATGTTGGGGTGTATAGGGAGGGGTACAGTATAACAGGGCAGTGAGGGGGTAGCAGGATGTTGGGGTGTATAGGGAAGGGTACTGTATAACAGGGCAGTGAGGAGGGTAGCAGGATGTTGGGGTGTATAGGGATGGGTACAGTATAACAGGGCAGTGAGGGGGTAGCAGGATGTTGGGGTGTATAGGGAGGGGTACAGTATAACAGGGCAGTGAGGAGGGTAGCAGGATGTTGGGGTGTATAGGGAGGGGTACAGTATAACAGGGCAGTGAGGAGGGTAGCAGGATGTTGGGATGTATAGGGAGGGGTACTGTATAACAGGGCAGTGAGGGGGGTAGCAGGGTGTTGGGGTGTATAGGGAGGGGTATAACAGGGCAGTGAGGAGGGTAGCAGGATGTTGGGGTGTATAGGGAAGGGTACAGTATAACAGGGCAGTGAGGAGGGTAGCAGGATGTTGGGGTGTATAGGGAGGGGTACAGTATAACAGGGCAGTGAGGAGGGCAGCAGGATGTTGGGGTGTATAGGGAGGGGTACAGTATAACAGGGCAGTGAGGAGGGTAGCAGGGTGTTGGGGTGTATAGGGAGGGGTACAGTATAACAGGACAGTGAGGAGGGTAGCAGGATGTTGGGGTGTATAGGGAGGGGTACAGTATAACAGGGCAGTGAGGAGGGTAGCAGGGTGTTGGGGTGTATAGGGAGGGGTACAGTATAACAGGGCAGTGAGGAGGGTAGCAGGATGTTGGGGTGTATAGGGAAGGGTACAGTATAACAGGGCAGTGAGGAGGGCAGCAGGATGTTGGGGTGTATAGGGAGGGGTACAGTATAACAGGGCAGTGAGGGGGTGGCAGGATGTTGGGGTGTATAGGGAGGGGTACAGTATAACAGGGCAGTGAGGGGGGGTAGCAGGGTGTTGGGGTGTATAGGGAGGGGTACTGTATAACAGGGCAGTGAGGAGGGTAGCAGGATGTTGGGGTGTATAGGGATGGGTACAGTATAACAGGGCAGTGAGGGGGTAGCAGGATGTTGGGGTGTATAGGGAGGGGTACAGTATAACAGGGCAGTGAGGGGGTAGCAGGGTGTTGGGGTGTATAGGGAAGGGTACAGTATAACAGGGCAGTGAGGGGGTAGCAGGGTGTTGGGGTGTATAGGGAAGGGTACAGTATAACAGGGCAGTGAGGAGGGTAGCAGGATGTTGGGGTGTATAGGGAGGGGTACAGTATAACAGGGCAGTGAGGAGGGTAGCAGGATGTTGGGGTGTATAGGGATGGGTACAGTATAACAGGGCAGTGAGGGGGTAGCAGGATGTTGGGGTGTATAGGGAGGGGTACAGTATAACAGGGCAGTGAGGAGGGTAGCAGGATGTTGGGGTGTATAGGGAGGGGTATAACAGGGCAGTGAGGAGGGTAGCAGGGTGTTGCGGTGTATAGGGAGGGGTACAGTATAACAGGGCAGTGAGGAGGGTAGCAGGATGTTGGGGTGTATAGGGAGGGGTACAGTATAACAGGGCAGTGAGGAGGTTAGCAGGGTGTTGGGGTGTATAGGGAGGGGTACAGTATAACAGGGCAGTGAGGAGGGCAGCAGGATGTTGGGGTGTATAGGGAGGGGTACAGTATAACAGGGCAGTGAGGAGGGTAGCAGGGTGTTGGGGTGTATAGGGAGGGGTACAGTATAACAGGGCAGTGAGGAGGGCAGCAGGGTGTTGGGGTGTATAGGGAGGGGTACAGTATAACAGGACAGTGAGGGGGGTAGCAGGGTGTTGGGGTGTATAGGGAGGGGTACAGTATAACAGGGCAGTGAGGGGGTAGCAGGATGTTGGGGTGTATAGGGAGGGGTATAACAGGGCAGTGAGGGGGTAGCAGGGTGTTGGGGTGTATAGGGAGGGCTATAACAGGGCAGTGAGGAGGGTAGCAGGGTGTTGGGGTGTATAGGGATGGGTACAGTATAACAGGGCAGTGAGGAGGGTAGCAGGGTGTTGCGGTGTATAGGGAGGGGTACAGTATAACAGGGCAGTGAGGAGGGTAGCAGGGTGTTGGGGTGTATAGGGATGGGTACAGTATAACAGGGCAGTGAGGAGGGTAGCAGGGTGTTGGGGTGTATAGGGAGGGGTATAACAGGGCAGTGAGGGGGTAGCAGGGTGTTGGGGTGTATAGGGAGGGGTATAACAGGGCAGTGAGGGGGGTAGCAGGGTGTTGGGGTGTATAGGGAGGGGTACAGTATAACAGGGCAGTGAGGAGGGTAGCAGGGTGTTGGGGTGTATAGGGAGGGGTACAGTATAACAGGGCAGTGAGGGGGTAGCAGGATGTTGGGGTGTATAGGGAGGGGTACAGTATAACAGGACAGTGAGGAGGGTAGCAGGGTGTTGGGGTGTATAGGGAGGGGTACAGTATAACAGGGCAGTGAGGGGGTAGCAGGATGTTGGGGTGTATAGGGAGGGCTATAACAGGGCAGTGAGGAGGGTAGCAGGGTGTTGGGGTGTATAGGGAGGGGTACAGTATAACAGGGCAGTGAGGGGGTAGCAGGATGTTGGGGTGTATAGGGAGGGGTACAGTATAACAGGACAGTGAGGAGGGTAGCAGGGTGTTGGGGTGTATAGGGAGGGGTACAGTATAACAGGGCAGTGAGGAGGGCAGCAGGGTGTTGGGGTGTATAGGGAGGGGTACAGTATAACAGGGCAGTGAGGAAGCGGCAGGATGTTGGGGTGTATAGGGAGGGGTACAGTATAACAGGGCAGTGAGGAGGGTAGCAGGGTGTTGGGGTGTATAGGGAAGGGTACAGTATAACAGGGCAGTGAGGAGGGTAGCAGGGTGTTGGGGTGTATAGGGAGGGGTACAGTATAACAGGGCAGTGAGGAGGGTAGCAGGGTGTTGGGGTGTATAGGGATGGGTACAGTATAACAGGGCAGTGAGGAGGGTAGCAGGATGTTGGGGTGTATAGGGATGGGTACAGTATAACAGGGCAGTGAGGAGGGCAGCAGGGTGTTGGGGTGTATAGGGAGGGGTACTGTATAACAGGACAGTGAGGAGGGCAGCAGGGTGTTGGGGTGTATATGGGTGGGGTATAACAGGGCAGTGAGGAGGGCAGCAGGGTGTTGGGGTGTATAGGGAGGGGTATAACAGGGCAGTGAGGGGGGTAGCAGGGTGTTGGGGTGTATAGGGAAGGGTACAGTATAACAGGGCAGTGAGGGTGGGTAGCAGGGTGTTGGGGTGTATAGGGAGGGGTACTGTATAACAGGGCAGTGAGGTACCTTTTTTGGTGGAGATTAATTGCCTTGTACATATGAAAGGGGAATTGGGGTAATTATAATGATCCTTTAAGCTGAGGATGGCATTATATTATTACTTTTATTAGTTACTGTATGTTGTTTATAATATTTTATCATAATGATTGTCCTGTGTAGAGGGGAGAAGAATATTTAATATGATCTTGCTATATAGTGATATTTAGGAGCTGCGAGTAGTGCATTGCTGGAATAAGTACCTGTTCCTCTCCCACAGGTGCCAGGGCCCGATTCCTACTCCGGGACGAGCCCAAGACAAAATGGGAGTCGGCTCTGGACAGTTTCTGGCAGACGCTCAGTAAGGTGGAGGAGGCAGCGGACGAGGCGTCCTCAACGATGAAAGATTCCCAACTCAGCAAAGAACTGGAGTAAGTACAGACAGAGACAGCAACTGAGTAATAACTGGAGTAATTAGAGACAGAAACGGAGTAATTACTGGAGTAAGTACAGACAGACAGCAACTGAGTAATTACTGGAGTAATTAGAGACAGAAACGGAGTAATTACTGGAGTAAGTACAGACCGAGACAGAAACGGAGTAATTACTGTAGTAAGGAGAGACAGACAGAGACAGAAATGGAGTAATTACTGGAGTAAGTACAGACAGAGACAGAAACTGAGTAATTACTGGAGTAAGTACAGACAGACAGAAGCTGAGTAGTTACTGGAGTAAGTAGAGACAGAAACGGAGTAATTACTGGAGTAAGTACAGACCAAGACAGAAAAAGAGTAATTACTGTAGTAAGGAGAGACAGACAGAGACAGCAACGGAGTAATTACTGGAGTAAGGAGAGACAGACAGAGACAGTAACGGAGTAATTACTGGAGTAAGCACAGACAGAGACAGAAACTGAGTAATTACTGGAGTAAGTACAGACCAAGACAGAAACTGAGTAATTACTGGAGTAAGTACAGACCAAGACAGAAACGGAGTAATTACTGGAGTAAGTACAGACCAAGACAGAAACGGAGTAATTACTGTAGTAAGGAGAGACAGACAGAGACAGCAACGGAGTAATTACTGGAGTAAGGAGAGACAGACAGAGACAGTAACGGAGTAATTACTGGAGTAAGTAGAGACAGAAACGGAGTAATTACTGGAGTAAGGAGAGACGCTCAGTAAGGTGGAGGAGGCAGCGGACGAGGCGTCCTCAACGATGAAAGATTCCCAACTCCGCAAAGAACTGGGGTAAGTACAGACAGAGACAGCAACTGAGTAATAACTGGAGTAATTAGAGACAGAAACGGAGTAATTACTGGAGTAAGTACAGACAGACAGCAACTGAGTAATAACTGGAGTAATTAGAGACAGAAACGGAGTAATTACTGGAGTAAGTACAGACAGAAACGGAGTAATTACTGGAGTAAGTACAGACAGAAACGGAGTAATTACTGGAGTAATTAGAGACAGAAACGGAGTAATTACAGGAGTAAGTACAGACAGAGACAGCAACTGAGTAATAACTGGAGTAATTAGAGACAGAAACTGAGTAATTACTGGAGTATGTACAGACCGAGACAGAAACGGAGTAATTACTGGAGTATGTACAGACCGAGACAGAAACGGAGTAATTACTGGAGTAAGTACAGACAGAGACAGCAACTGAGTAATAACTGGAGTAATTAGAGACAGAAACTGGGTAATTACTGCAGTAAGAACAGACCGAGACAGAAACTGAGTAATTACTAGAGTAAGGAGAGACCGAGACAGAAACGGAGTAATTACTGGAGTAAGTACAGACCGAGACAGAAACGGAGTAATTACCGGAGTAAGGAGAGACAGAAACGGAGTAATTACTGTAGTAAGGAGAGACCGAGACGAAACTGAGTAATAACTGGAGTAAGGAGAGACCGAGACAGAAACTGAGTAATAACTGGAGTAATTAGAGACAGAAACTGAGTAATTACTGGAGTAAGAACAGACCGAGACAGAAACTGAGTAATAACTGGAGTAATTAGAGACAGAAACGGAGTAATTACTGGAGTAAGTACAGACCGAGACACAAACGGAGTAATTACTGGAGTAAGTACAGACAGAAACGGAGTAATTACTGGAGTAAGTACAGACTGAGACAGAAACTGAGTAATTACTGGAGTAATTAGAGACAGAAATGGAGTAATTACTGGAGTAAGTACAGACCGAGACAGAAACTGAGTAATAACTGGAGTAATTAGAGACAGAAACGGAGTAATTACTGGAGTAAGTACAGACCGAGACACAAACGGAGTAATTACTGGAGTAAGGAGAGACCGAGACAGAAACGGAGTAATTACTGGAGTAAGTAGAGACAGAAACTGAGTAATTACTGGAGTAAGTACAGACTGAGACAGAAACTGAGTAATTACTGGAGTAAGTACAGACAGAAACGGAGTAATTACTGGAGTAAGTACAGACTGAGACAGAAACTGAGTAATTACTGGAGTAATTAGAGACAGAAACTGAGTAATTACTGGAGTAAGTACAGACCGAGACAGAGACTGAGTAATAACTGGAGTAATTAGAGACAGAAACGGAGTAATTACTGGAGTAAGTACAGACCGAGACAGAAACGGAGTAATTACTGGAGTAAGTACAGACCGAGACAGAAACAGAGTAATTACTGGAGTAAGGAGAGACAGACAGAGACAGAAACGGAGTAATTACAGGAGTAAGTACAGACAGAGACAGAAACGGAGTAATTACTGGAGTAAGTACAGACAGAAACGGAGTAATTACTGGAGTAAGGAGAGACCGAGACAGAAACGGAGTAATTACTGGAGTAAGTACAGACAGAGACAGAAACGGAGTAATTACTGGAGTAAGGAGAGACAGAGACAGAAACGGAGTAATTACTGGAGTAAGTACAGACAGAGACAGAAATGGCGTAATTACTGGAGTAAGGAGAGACCGAGACAGAAACGGAGTAATTACTGGAGTAAGTACAGACAGAAACGGAGTAATTACTGGAGTAAGTACAGACTGAGACAGAAACGGAGTAATTACTGGAGTAAGGAGAGACAGAAACGGAGTAATTACTGGAGTAAGTACAGACAGAGACAGAAACGGAGTAATTACTGGAGTAAGTACAGACAGAAACGGAGTAATTACTGGAGTAAGTACAGACAGAGACAGAAACGGAGTAATTACTGGAGTAAGGAGAGACAGAAATTGAGTAATTACTGGAGTAAGTACAGACAGAGACAGAAATGGAGTAATTACTGGAGTAAGGAGAGACGCTCAGTAAGGTGGAGGAGGCAGCGGACGAGGCGTCCTCAACGATGAAAGATTCCCAACTCAGCAAAGAACTAGAGTAAGTACAGACAGAGACAGCAACTGAGTAATAACTGGAGTAATTAGAGACAGAAACGGAGTAATTACTGGAGTAAGTATAGACGGAGACAGCAACTGAGTAATAACTGGAGTAATTAGAGACAGAAATGTGTAATTACTGGAGTAAGTAGAGACAGAAATGGAGTAATTACTGGAGTATGTACAGACCGAGACAGAAACTGAGTAATTACTGGAGTAAGTAAAGACAGAAACGGAGTAATTACAGGAGTAAGTACAGGCCGAGACAGAAACGGAGTAATTACTGGAGTAAGGAGAGACAGAGACAGAAACGGAGTAATTACTGGAGTAAGTACAGACAGAAACTGAAACTGAGTAATTACTGGAGTAAGTAAAGACAGAAATGGAGTAATTACTGGAGTAAGTACAGACCGAGACACAAACGGAGTAATTACTGGAGTAAGTACAGACCGAGACAGAAACGGAGTAATTACTGGAGTAAGGAGAGACCGAGACAGAAACGGAGTAATTACTGGAGTAAGTACAGACAGAAACGGAGTAATTACTGGAGTAAGGACAGACAGAGACAGAAACGGAGTAATTACTGGAGTAAGGAGAGACAGAAACGGAGTAATTACTGGAGTAAGTACAGACAGAGACAGAAACGGAGTAATTACTGGAGTAAGGAGAGACAGAAAAGGAGTAATTACTGGAGTAAGTACAGACAGAGACAGAAACGGAGTAATTACTGTAGTAAGGAGAGACAGACAGAGACAGAAACTAAGTAATTACTGGAGTAAGTACAGACCGAGACAGAAATGGAGTATTTACTGGAGTAAGGAGAGACCGAGACAGAAACGGAGTAATTACTGGAGTAAGTACAGACAGAAACGGAGTAATTACTGGAGTAAGTACAGACAGAGACAGAAACGGAGTAATTACTGGAGTAAGGAGAGACAGAAACGGAGTAATTACTGGAGTAAGTACAGACAGAGACAGAAATGGAGTAATTACTGGAGTAAGTACAGACCGAGACACAAACGGAGTAATTACTGGAGTAAGTACAGACAGAGACAGAAACGGAGTAATTACTGGAGTAAGTACAGACCGAGACACAAACGGAGTAATTACTGGAGTAAGTACAGACCGAGACAGAAACGGAGTAATTACTGGAGTAAGGAGAGACCGAGACAGAAACGGAGTAATTACTGGAGTAAGGACAGACAGAGACAGAAACGGAGTAATTACTGGAGTAAGGAGAGACGCTCAGTAAGGTGGAGGAGGCAGCGGACGAGGCGTCCTCAACGATGAAAGATTCCCAACTCAGCAAAGAACTAGAGTAAGTACAGACAGAGACAGCAACTGAGTAATAACTGGAGTAATTAGAGACAGAAACGGAGTAATTACTGGAGTAAGTACAGACGGAGACAGCAACTGAGTAATTACTGGAGTAATTAGAGACAGAAACGGAGTAATTACTGGAGTAAGTACAGACCGAGACAGCAACTGAGTAATAACTGGAGTAATTAGAGACAGAAATGTGTAATTACTGGAGTAAGTAGAGACAGAAACGGAGTAATTACTGGAGTATGTACAGACCGAGACAGAAACGGAGTAATTACTGGAGTAAGTAAAGACAGAAACGGAGTAATTACAGGAGTAAGGACAGACCGAGACAGAAACGGAGTAATTACTGGAGTAAGTACAGACAGAAACTGAAACAGAGTAATTACTGGAGTAAGGAGAGACAGAAATGGAGTAATTACTGGAGTAAGTACAGACAGAGACAGAAACGGAGTAATTACTGGAGTAAGTACAGACAGAGACAGAAACGGAGTAATTACTGGAGTAAGTACAGACAGAGACAGAAACGGAGTAATTACTGGAGT
Source organism: Ascaphus truei (assembly GCF_040206685.1). NCBI lineage: Eukaryota > Metazoa > Chordata > Amphibia > Anura > Ascaphidae > Ascaphus > Ascaphus truei. The sequence continues at coordinate 81,223 of NW_027453834.1, forward strand.
AAGTACAGACCGAGACAGAAACGGACTAATTACTGGAGTAAGTATAGATACAGAAACAGAGTAATTACTGGAGTAAGTACAGACAGAGACAAAACGGAGTAATTACTGGAGTAACTATAAACAGAGACAGAAACTGAGTAATTACTGGAGTAAGTACAGACAGAGACAGAAACGGAGTAATTACTGGAGTAAGTACAGACAGAAACTGAAACTGAGTAATTACTGGAGTAAGTAAAGACAGAAATGGAGTAATTACTGGAGTAAGTAAAGACAGAAATGGAGTAATTACTGGAGTAAGTATAGATACAGAAACAGAGTAATTACTGGAGTAAGTACAGACATACAGAGACAGAAACTGAGTAATAACTGGAGTAACTATAAACAGACAGAAACTGAGTAATTACAATCACAGTATTTTTATTAAAATTTTAATGTGTGCGGGAGCAGGGGGTCTCCGGAGCAGAACCGCATTAATTTCAGGTCCGGGGACCCCCTGCTTCCCGAGTTACAGGCGCCGGTATCTCCTGTTCATTTCAATGTCTCGGTAACGTGAACAATGCAGGGGATACCGTCACCCCATACCAGGGCCTGTAACTCGGGAAGCAGGGGGTCCCCGGACCTGAAATGAATTTGGTTCTGCTCTGGAGACCCCCTGCTCCCGTACACTAGTATTAAAATGTAAATAAAAACAGCTTAATTAGTGGCTAGCCGCTAAGGCAATGAAGGGGTTAACCAGAGTACCCTGTTTATTGGGGGTACAGGGGGTGAATGAAGGGGGTAGTTGCAGGTCCGTTTTAAGACCTTCGTAGGCCCCAGGAACTTTTATTTCATTAGGCCTGTGTGTCCGATATTTTTACTCACTTTTATGCTAATTTCATCATTTGCTTGTTTATTTTGATACTAGCGATATTTGGCATTGATACTTTTGTTTCGATATTTAAAGGTATCGATACTTCGAAGGCCTTTTAAATTAAAATGAGCTGTTTTCTCTTATTTTGTGATTTTTTTTTTGTTTTAGGTATTTTTTCAAGTGAAATATTGTAGGCCCTAAAAGGTTTGTAGGCCCTAAAAGGTTTGTAGGCCCTAAAAGGTTTGTAGGCCCTAAAAGGTTTGTAGGCCCTAAAAGGTTTGTAGGCCCTAAAAGGTTTGTAGGCACTAAAAGGTTTGTAGGCCCGAGGCACTGTGCCTAGTCGGCCTAATGTATAAACCTGCCCTGGGTAGTTGCCCCTGTGTTGGTGGCTAGGCCTCTGGGTGGGTACCAGGAGTGGTTAAACCCTTCATTACCTTAGCGGTATACACCTAAACATCCTGCTGCCCTCCTTACTGCCCTGTTATACAGTACCCCTCCCTATACACCCCAACACCCTGCTGCCCTCCTCACTGCCCTGTTTACCCCTCCCTATACACCCCAACATCCTTCTACCATCCTCACTATCCTGTTATACCCTGACATTCTACTGCCCGGTTATACCGCTTCCTATACACCCCAACATCCTGCTGCCCCCTCACTCCCCTGTTATACCCATCCCTCTATACCCCAACACACTGCTGCACTCCTCAATGCCCTGTTATACCCCTTCCTATACACCCAAACACCCTGCTGCCCTCCTAAATTAGAGCTCTGTTTTATACATCTCTCCGGTATCTCCCGATAGTTACATATCGCTCTGTTTTATACATCTCTCCGGTATCTCCCGTTAGTTATATATCGCTCTGTTTTATACATCTCTCCGGTATCTCCCGTTAGTTATATATCGCTCTGTTGGATACATCTCTCCGGTATCTCCCGTTACAGTTATATATCGCTCTGTTGGATACATCTCTCCTGTATCTCCCGTTACATATCGCTCTGTTGGATACATCTCTCCTGTATTTCCAGTTACTTATATATCGCTCTGTTGGATACATCTCTCCGGTATCTCCCGTTACATATCGCTCTGTTGGATACATCTCTCTGGTATCTCCCGTTAGTTATATATCGCTCTGTTTGATACATCTCTCCTGTATCTCCCGTTACATATCGCTCTGTTGGATACATCTCTCCTGTATCTCCCGTTACATATCGCTCTGTTGGATACATCTCTCCTGTATCTCCCGTTACATATTGCTCTGTTTGATACATCTCTCCTGTATCTCCCGTTAGTTACATATCGCTCTGTTGGATACATCTCTCCGGTATCTCCCGTTACATATCGCTCTGTTTGATACATCTCTCCGGTATCTCCCGTTAGTTATATATCACTCTGTTTGATACATCTCTCCGGTATCTCCTGTTATATATCGCTCTGTTTGATACATCTCTCTGGTATCTCCCGTTAGTTATATATCGCTCTGTTTGATACATCTCTCCTGTATCTCCCGTTAGTTACATATCGCTCTGTTGGATACATCTCTCCGGTATCTCCCGTTACATCTCGCTCTGTTGGATACATCTCTCTGGTATCTCCCGTTACAGTTACATAGAGCTCCGTTTGATACATCTCTCCGGTATCTCCTGTTACATATTGCTCTGTTTGATACATCTCTCCGGTATCTCCCGTTAGTTACATCTCGCTCTGTTGGATACATCTCTCCGGTATCTCCCGTTAGTTATATATCGCTCTGTTTGATACATCTCTCCTGTATCTCCCGTTAGTTACATATCGCTCTGTTGGATACATCTCTCCGGTATCTCCCGTTACATCTCGCTCTGTTGGATACATCTCTCTGGTATCTCCCGTTACAGTTACATAGAGCTCCGTTTGATACATCTCTCCGGTATCTCCCGTTAGTTATATATCGCTCTGTTATATACATCTCTCCGGTATCTCCCGTTAGTTATATATCGCTCTGTTTTATACATCTCTCCGGTATCTCCCGTTAGTTATATATCGCTCTGTTGGATACATCTCTCCGGTATCTCCCGTTACATATCGCTCTGTTAGATGCATCTCTCCGGTATCTCCCGTTACAGTTATATATCGCTCTGTTGGATACATCTCTCCTGTATCTCCCGTTACATATCGCTCTGTTGGATACATCTCTCCTGTATTTCCAGTTACTTATATATCGCTCTGTTGGATACATCTCTCCGGTATCTCCCGTTACATATCGCTCTGTTGGATACATCTCTCTGGTATCTCCCGTTAGTTATATATCGCTCTGTTTGATACATCTCTCCTGTATCTCCCGTTACATATCGCTCTGTTGGATACATCTCTCCTGTATCTCCCGTTACATATCGCTCTGTTGGATACATCTCTCCTGTATCTCCCGTTACATATTGCTCTGTTTGATACATCTCTCCTGTATCTCCCGTTAGTTACATATCGCTCTGTTGGATACATCTCTCCGGTATCTCCCGTTACATATCGCTCTGTTTGATACATCTCTCCGGTATCTCCCGTTAGTTATATATCACTCTGTTTGATACATCTCTCCGGTATCTCCTGTTATATATCGCTCTGTTTGATACATCTCTCTGGTATCTCCCGTTAGTTATATATCGCTCTGTTTGATACATCTCTCCTGTATCTCCCGTTAGTTACATATCGCTCTGTTGGATACATCTCTCCGGTATCTCCCGTTACATCTCGCTCTGTTGGATACATCTCTCTGGTATCTCCCGTTACAGTTACATAGAGCTCCGTTTGATACATCTCTCCGGTATCTCCTGTTACATATTGCTCTGTTTGATACATCTCTCCGGTATCTCCCGTTAGTTACATCTCGCTCTGTTGGATACATCTCTCCGGTATCTCCCGTTAGTTATATATCGCTCTGTTTGATACATCTCTCCTGTATCTCCCGTTAGTTACATATCGCTCTGTTGGATACATCTCTCCGGTATCTCCCGTTACATCTCGCTCTGTTGGATACATCTCTCTGGTATCTCCCGTTACAGTTACATAGAGCTCCGTTTGATACATCTCTCCGGTATCTCCCGTTAGTTATATATCGCTCTGTTATATACATCTCTCCGGTATCTCCCGTTAGTTACATCTCGCTCTGTTGGATACATATCTCCGGTATCTCCCGTTAGTTACATATCGCTCTGTTTGATACATCTCTCCGGTTTCTCCCGTTAGTTATATATCGCTCTGTTATATACATCTCTCCGGTATCTCCCGTTAGTTACATATCGCTCTGTTTGATTCATCTCTCCGGTATCTCCCGTTATATATCGCTCTGTTGGATACATCTCTCTGGTATCTCCCGTTAGTTATATATCGCTCTGTTTGATACATCTCTCCGGTATCTCCCGTTAGTTATATATTTATTTATTTATTTATTTATAAAATATTTTACCAGGAAGTAATACATTGAGAGTTACCTCTCGTTTTCAAGTATGTCCTGGGCACAGAGTAAAACAAATAATACATGGTTACAAATACAGTTACATAAATGAACAAGGTATACATTATATACAAGACATTGCATGCACAGTTAAACAAAATATATATTATGAGCGTATGAAACAGTTACAGACCAGATTAAAGTGTGAGACAGCCTTAGATTTGAAAGAACTTAAGCTGGTGGTGGATATGAGAGTCTCTGGTAGGTTGTTCCAGTTTTGGGGTGCACGGAAGGAGAAGGAGGAACGTCCGGATACTTTGTTGAGTCTTGGGACCATGAATAGTCTTTTGGAGTCTGATCTCAGATGATAGGTACTGCATGTGGTAGGGGTGAGGAGCTTGTTCAGGTAGCTGGGTAGCTTGCCCAGAAAGTATTTGAGGGTGAGACAGGAAAGGTGAACTTTGCGCCTATATATCGCTCTGTTGGATACATCTCTCCGGTATCTCCCGTTACATATCGCTCTGTTGGATACATCTCTCCTGTATCTCCCGTTAGTTATATATCGCTCTGTTGGATACATCTCTCCTGTATCTCCCGTTACAGCTCTTTTGTTTGTGTCTCCTGGCACAAAACTTGTCAAAACCAGTGAGAAAAAGAGGCCCATATTTTTGAAAGGCAGGATTCCCATTGAGAGAAGTTGGAGTTTTTCTGTGATAAATGTGGGTTTTGCAACTGGGAGACTTTATTAAATGACTGGTTAAAGGACAGACAACAGAGGGTTGTCATAAATGGAACTTTTTCAGGTTGGGCTAAAGTCACGAGTGCAGTACCTCAGGGATCGGTACTGGGACCCCTGCTTTTTAACTTGTTTATTAATGACCTTGAGGTTGGCATCGAGAGCAAAGTCTCCATCTTTGCTGATGATACTAAATTGTGTAAGGTAATAGAATCAGAGCAGGATGTAATTTCTCTTCAGAAGGACTTGGAGAGGCTGGAAACGTGGGCAGGTAAATGGCAGATGAGGTTTAATACAGATAAATGTAAGGTTATGCATTTTGGATGCAAGAATAAAAAGGCGACTTACAAATTAAATGGGGATAAATTGGGGGAATCCTTGATGGAGAAGGATTTAGGAGTGCTTGTAGATAGCAGGCTTAGCAATAGTGCCCAATGTCATGCAGTAGCTGCAAAGGCAAACAAGATCTTATCTTGCATTAAACGTGCAACGGATGGAAGGGAAGTAAACATAATTATGCCACTTTACAAAGCATTGGTAAGACCACACCTTGAATATGGAGTACAATTTTGGGCACCAATCCTAAGAAAAGTCATTATTGAACTAGAGAGAGTGCAGAGAAGAGCCACCAAATTAATAAAGGGGATGGACAATCCAACTTATGTGGAGAGGCTAGCTAAATTAGATTTATTTACATTAGAAAAGAGGCGTCTAAGAGGGGATATGATAACTATATACAAATATATTCGGGGACAATACAAGGAGCTTTCAAAAGAACTATTCATCCCACGGGCAGTACAAAGGACTCGGGGCCATCCCTTAAGGTTGGAGGAAAGGAGATTTCACCAGCAACAAAGGAAAGGGTTCTTTACAGTAAGGGCAGTTAAAATGTGGAATTCGTTACCCATGGAGACTGTGATGGCAGATACAATAGATTTGTTGAAAAAAAGGTTGGACATCTTTTTAGATGGGAAAGGTATACAGGGATATACCAAATAAGTATACATGGGAAGGATGTTGATCCAGGGATTAATCTGATTGCCAATTCTTGGAGTCAGGAAGGATTTATTTTTCCCATTATGAGATATCATTGGATGATATGACACTGGGGTTTTTTGTTTGCCTTCCTCTGGAACAATAAGTAAGTATAGATATAGGATAAAGTATCTGTCGTCTAAATTTAGCATATGTTGAACTTGATGGACGTACGTCTTTTTTCAACCTCATCTACTATGTAACTATGTAACTATGACCCCCATAATTCCTTCCTAAGCACTCACTGTTGTGTGTATAAACATGCCCACTGATTGTGCCCTACAGGGGATATAAATATCACATGAGTTTGACCTTCAGAAAACTTTCAGGACTGCAAGGAATGTAACATAGGAATGAGTTTGACAGGATAGGACACGTGTATGAGTTACAGATTCTGTGTGCGTGTCTGAATATATGTTTCTGGGGGTTAAATTACTAATGTCTGTATGGAAGAACTTAGACGACAGATACTTTATCCTATATCTATACTTATTGATCCAGAGGAAGGCAAACACAAATCCCCAGTGACATATCATCCAATGATATCTCATAAGGGTAAAAAGAAATTCCTTCCTGACTCCAAGAATTGGCAATCGAATTACTCCCTGGATCAACATCCTTCCCATGTATACTTATTTGGTGTATCTCTCTATACCTTTCCTTTCTGAAAAAGGCGTCCAACCTATTTTAACATATTTATTGAATCTGCTATCAGTCTCCATGGGTAATGAATTTGTAACTGCCCTTACTGTAAAGAACCCTTTCATTTGTTGCTTGTGAAATCTCCTTTCCTCCAACCTCGAGGGATGGCCCGAGTCCTTTGTACTGCACGTGGGATAAATAGTTCTTTTGAAAGCTCCTTGTACTGTTCCCGCATATATTTGTATATAGTTATCATATCCCCTCTTAGACACTTCCTTTCTAATGTAAATAAATCTAATTTAGCTAGCCTCTCCTCATAAATTAGATTGTCCATCCCCTTTATTAATTTTGTGGCTCTTCTCTGCACTCTCTCTAGTTCCATAATGTATTTTGTAAGGAGTGGTGCCCAAAATTGTACTCCATATTCAAGGTGTGGCTTTGTCACAGGAGACCAGTACTTTTAACACCTTTACCTTCTAGGATCAATTTCACTAGGCAGGACAAGGTAAAACCAGCAGACACACAATGTTACACAGAACAAGGGAAAACACCACAACTGGGGCTCTAGGGGGGAGACACTAGCCTCAACTAGGTGCAGGGCGACTGCTTCAGGAAGGCTTACCCTGTCCGCTCCACGTCCAGGAACACCCGGTACTATCTACGGGGTAGATACCTGGCTTGCCCCTCTGGCCGGGTCTTCGTTCGATTGTAGAACTTTGCCGTGTCTCTAGAACTTGTTCTCAGCTTTGGCACGATTCTCTGTCACCACAATGCTGAGTGTTTTGGTATTGTGAGCAAAGCACCTTTGAAAAGCCTGCCTATGCTTCACCGGACCAAGCCTAGAAATAGTCTGGTACTTTGATCGGGCAGTCCTCTTACATAGACCTTGGTGTCCTATGTCTAACATGGAACAGGGACTGGCGGTCAATCGGAGTACAGATCGTAATGCAACTACTCACAGGCTGGAGGCTCGGCTTGTTGCACTCGTCAGAGGAGGGTGCATACCAAGGGGCTCAGGTAGCTGGAGAGTGGGAAATTTGAACTGGCCAATGGGAACCATGCCTACGAGCACTGGCTTCCCCTTGGCAGTCTGGGAGAACAAAGCGTCTTTGTCTTTGGACCTTGTTCTCCACCCTTCTCTGCTCAACCAAATGGCCTGACACCACCCATCATCCCCTTTGATCCACAATCTCCATACAGACATCCTGGCTCATTGAATTACCGGGGCTGCCACCATAGAGATGAGTACACTTTTTAAACGCATTTCTTTTCTACATCTTGGGCTCAGGAGTTTGGGTGGTAAAACATGTCCTAGCTGTCCAAGTTTTAAAACCAAGTTCTGAGAACTTGCTGGCTGGGCAATATTAATAGGGAATCATAACGTTATGACAATGCATACGCGTACCCGCAAATTATGGGACCACCGGTAACTTTGTCCCAAAACATTTTACAGATATAACTCTGTTTGCCCTCCCAGTATCCACTATTAAAGTCCCGTTTCCGAAGTCCCAGGTTTCTAGCTAAAACACGTAGAGGGTCAAAACACACATATTGTCCCTGGCTTATAGGTGCTGATAAGCTGCCGGGGAACCATGGTTTAAGGGGTAGCCAGCTGGGCTTCACCTTAATTATGAAGGCTGGCTACCCCCACCGTCATTTATGAAGGGGCCTTATTATGTTTACTTCCCTTCCATCCATTGCCAATTTAATGCACGATAAGATCTTGTTTGCCTTTGCAGCTACTGCATGACATTGGGCACTGTTGCTAAGCCTGCTGTCTACAAGCACTCCTAAATCCTTCTCCATCAAGGATTCCCCCAATTTATCCCCATTTAATTTGTAAGTCGCCTTTTTATTCTTGCATCCCAAATACATAACCTTACATTTATCTGTATTAAACCTCATCTGCCATTTACCTGCCCACGTTTCCAGCCTCTCCAAGTCCTTCTGAAGAGAAATTACATCCTGCTCTGATTCTATTACCTTGCACAATTTAGTATGATCAGCAAAGATGGAGACTTTGCTCTCGATGCCAACCTCAAGGTCATTAATAAACAAGTTAAAAAGCAGGGGTCCTAGTATCAATCCCTGAGTTACTCCACTTACGACTTTAGCCCAACGTGAAAAAGTTCCATTCATGACAACCCTCTGTTGTCTGTCTTTCAACCAGTTTTCACTCCAGGTGAATATATTTTTTTAGTGAGTCCAATTTGTTTTATTTTGTACACCAACCTCTTGTGTGGAACCGTATCAAAAGCCTTTGCAAAATCTAAGTAGACCACATTAACTTCATTACCCTGCTCTAAATTCCTACTTATAATTATGTTTACTTACCTTCCATCCATTGCCTGTTTGATGCAAGATAAGATCTTACTGCCTGACTTTGGGCACTATTGCTAAGACTGCGGTCTAACAGTACTCCTAAATCCTGCTCCATCAAGGATTCCCCTAATTTATCCCCATTTAATTTGTTTGTCCCCTGTTTATTCTTGTTTTCCAAATGCATAACCTTACATTTATCTGTATTATGCCTCATCTGCCATTTACCTGATCTTTTTTCAATATGTCTAGAAAAGTCCCTGCTGAGTTCTATTACTGTAACTTTTAGTTGTTGGGGTCTAAATATTTAAAGACAATGACCCATAAATAACTGGTAACAATTTATAACTAGGAATCTTTGAACTAAAATAAGATTTAGTGAGCAATTCTTGGGAATTTCTGGCCCATAATTGTCAACCAAAGAGCTGGAACTGGGTATAAACAGCCTATCACTGGGAAGCAATAAGTCACATGGTTATTTCCGAATACATGTTATTATGTAAACAAAGCCCGTGTGAGATTTTATGAAGTGATTTGAGAAGTGAATTGGCGCCCATGTGACATTGTATCGTATCAATTTCTTCCTTTCCTTGTGTCAATCTTCTCCCATTTTATTGTGTCATTTTAAAGTTGTGTGCCTGTGCTGGCATTAAACTTGCCAAACGAAAGACTTTGGTGTCAAATGACCTGTTTTATAAATGCAAAGTATCAGTCATTCTGTACTCAGCACCAAGGCAGGTGGACCTTCCAGCGATAGTATACTTTATTATAAAGAACAAAGTAAAAGGAACATCTCCTTTTGAGAAAAACATGGAAATAGTGGGTTCTCCCTCCCTCTCCGTGACTCTCCCTCCCTCTCCGTGACCCTCCCTCCCTCTCTGTGACTCTCCCTCCCTCTCCGTAACTCTCCCTCCCTCTCTGTGACTCTCCCTCCCTCCCTCTCTGTGACTCTCCCTCCCTCCCTCGCTGTGACTCTCCCTCCTACCCCGGGACTCTCCCTCCTTCACCATGACTCTCTCTCACTCCCTCACCATGACACTCCCTCCCTCTCCGTGACTCTCTCTCCCTCACCGTGACTCTCTTTCCCTCACCGTGACTCTCTCTCCCTCACCGTGACTCTCCCTCCCTCACTGTGACTCTCCCTCCCTCACCGTGACTCTCCCTCCCTCTCTGTCACTCTCCCTCCCTCACCGTGACTCTCCTTCCCTCACTCACCGTGACTCTTCTTCCCTCCCTCACCGTGACTCTCCCTCCCTCACCGTGACTCTCCCTCCCTCACCGTGACTCTCCCTCCCTCACTGTGACTCTCCTTCCCTCCCTCACCGTGTCTCTCCTTCCCTCCCTCACTGTGACTCTCCCTCCCTCCTCACCGTGACTCTCCCTCCCTCCCTCACGGTGACTCTCCCTCCCTCACTGTGACTCTCGCTCCCTCCCTCACTGTGACTCTCCCTCCCTCACCGTGACTCTCCTTCCCTCCCTCACCGTGACTTTCCTTCCCTCCTTCACCGTGACTCTCCCTCCCTCCCTGACTCCCTCCCTCACCCACCGTGACTCTCCCTCCCTCACCGTGACTCTCCCTCCCTCACCGTGACTCTCCCTCCCTCGCAGTGACTCTCCCTCTCCGTGACTCTCCCTCCCTCTCCGTGACTCTCCCTCCCTCACCGTGCCTCTCCCTCCCTCACCGTGACTCTCCCTCCCTCACCGTGACTCTCCCTCCCTCCCTCACCGTGACTCTGCCTCCATCCCTCACCGTGACTTTGCCTCCCTCCCTCACCGTGATTCTCCCTCCCTCCCTCACTGTGACTCTCCCTCCGTCCTTCACCGTGACTCTCCCTCCCTCCCTCACCGTGACTCTCCCTCCCTCCCTCACGTGACTCTGCCTCCCTCACCGTGTCTCTCCCTCCCTCACCGTGTCTCTCCCTCCCTCACCGTGTCTCTCCCTCCCTCCCTCACCGTGTCTCTCCCTCCCTCCCTCACTGTGACTCTCCCTCCCTCCCTCACCATGACTCTCCCTCCCTCTCTGTGACTCTCCCTCCCTCTCTGTGACTCTCTCTCCCTCTCTGTGACTCTCCATCCCTCACCGTGACTCGCCCTCCTACCCCGGGACTCTCCCTCCTTCACCATGACTCTCTCTCCCTCCCTCACCATGACACTCCCTCCCTCTCCGTGACTCTCTCTCCCTCACCGTGACTCTCTCTCCCTCACCGTGACTCTCCCTCCCTCAATGTGACTCTCGCTCCCTCACCGTGACTCTCCCTCCCTCACCGTGACTCTCCCTTCCTCCCTCACCGTGACTCTCCCTCCCTCCCTCACCATGACTCTCCTTCCCTCCCTCACCATGTCTCTCCTTCCCTCCCTCACTGTGACTCTCGCTCCCTCCCTCACCGTGACTCTCCCTCCCTCCCTCACCGTGACTCTCCTTCTCTCCCTCACCGTGACTCTCCCTCCCTCCTTGCCTCCCTCCCTCACTCACCGTGGCTCTCCCTCCCTCACCGTGACTCTCCCTCCCTCCCTCACAGTGACTCTCCCTCACCGTGACTCTCCCTCCCTCCCTCACCGTGACTCTCCCTCCCTCACCGTCACTCTCGCTCCCTCACTGTGATTCTCCCTCCCTCCCTCACCGTGACTCTCCCTCCCTCACCGTGACTCTCCCTCCCTCAACGTGATTCTCCCTCACCGTGACTCTCCCTCCGTCACCGTGATTCTACCTCCCTCCCTCACCGTGACTCTGCCTCCATCCCTCACCGTGACTTTGCCTTCCTCCCTCACCATGATTCTCCCTCCCTCCCTCATCGTGACTCTCCCTCCCTCCCTCACCGTGACTATCCCTCCCTCCCTCACCGTCACTCTCCCTCCCTCACTGTGACTCTTGCTCCCTCCCTCACCGTGACTCTCCCTCCCTCCCTCACCGTGACTCTCCTTCCCTCCCTCACCGTGACTCTCCTTCCCTCCCTCACCGTGACTCTCCCTCCCTCCCTGCCTCCCTCCCTCACTCACCGTGACTCTCCCTCACCGTGACTCTCCCTCCCTCCCTCACCGTGACTCTCCCTCCCTCCCTCACCGTGACTCTCCCTCCCTCACCGTGACTTTGCCTCCCTCACTCACCATGATTCTCCCTCCCTCCCTCACTGTGACTCTCCCTCCCTCCCTCACCGTGACTCTCCCTCCCTCCCTCACCGTGACTCTCCCTCCCTCACCGTCACTCTCGCTCCCTCACTGTGATTCTCCCTCCCTCCCTCACCGTGACTCTCCCTCCCTCACCGTGACTCTCCCTCCCTCAACGTGATTCTCCCTCACCGTGACTCTCCCTCCGTCACCGTGATTCTCCCTCCCTCCCTCACCGTGACTCTGCCTCCATTCCTCACCGTGACTTTGCCTCCCTCCCTCACCATGATTCTCCCTCCCTCCCTCACCGTGACTCTCCCTCCCTCCCTCACCGTGACTATCCCTCCCTCTCTCACCGTCACTCTCCCTCCCTCACTGTGACTCTCGCTCCCTCCCTCACCGTGACTCTCCCTCCCTCCCTCACCGTGACTCTCCTTCCCTCCCTCACCGTGACTCTCCTTCCCTCCCTCACCGTGACTCTCCCTCCCTCCCTGCCTCCCTCCCTCACTCACCGTGACTCTCCCTCACCGTGACTCTCCCTCCCTCCCTCACCGTGACTCTCCCTCCCTCCCTCACCGTGTCTCTCCCTCCCTCACCGTGACTTTGCCTCCCTCACTCACCATGATTCTCCCTCCCTCCCTCACTGTGACTCTCCCTCCCTCCCTCACCGTGACTATCCCTCCCTCCCTCACCGTCACTCTCCCTCCCTCACTGTGACTCTCGCTCCCTCCCTCACCGTGACTCTCCCTCCCTCACCGTGACTCTCCTTCCCTCCCTCACCATGACTCTCCTTCCCTCCCTCACTGTGACTCTCCTTCCCTCACTCACCGTGACTCTCCCTCCCTCACCGTGACTCTCCCTCCCTCCCTCACAGTGACTCTCCCTCACCGTGACTCTCCCTCCCTCCCTCACCATGACTCTCCCTCCCTCACCGTCACTCTCGCTCCCTCACCGTGATTCTCCCTCCCTCACCGTGACTCTCCCTCCCTCACCGTGACTCTCCCTCCCTCACCGTGATTCTCCCTCACCGTGACTCTCCCTCCGTCACCGTGATTCTCCCTCCCTCCCTCACCGTGACTCTGCCTCCATCCCTCACCGTGACTTTGCCTCCCTCCCTCACCATGATTCTCCCTCCCTCCCTCACCGTGAGTCTCCCTCCGTCCTTCACCGTGACTCTCCCTCCCTCCCTCACCGTGACTCTCCCTCCCTCCCTCACGTGGCTCTCCCTCCCTCCTTCCCTCACCGTGTCTCTCCCTCCCTCACCGTGTCTCTCCCTCCCTCACCGTGTCTCTCCCTCACCGTGTCTCTCCCTCCCTCACCGTGACTCTCCCTCCCTCACTGTGACTCTCCCTCCCTCACCGTGACTCTCCCTCCCTCTCCGTGACTCTCCCTCCCTCTCTGTGACTTTCCCTCCCTCCCTCTCTGTGACTTTCCCTCCCTCACCGTGACTCGCCCTCCTACCCCGGGACTCTCCCTCCTTCACCATGACACTCCCTCCCTCTCCGTGACTCTCTCTCCCTCACCGTGACTCTCTCTCCCTCACCGTGACTCTCCCTCCCTCACTGTGACTCTCGCTCCCTCACCGTGACTCTCCTTCTTTCACCGTGACTCTCCCTCCCTCCCTCACCGTGACTCTCCTTCCCTCCCTCACCGTGTCTCTCCTTCCCTCCCTCACTGTGACTCTCCCTGCCTCCCTCACCGTGACTCTCCCTCCCTCCCTCACCGTCACTCTCCCTCCCTCACTGTGACTCTCGCTCCCTCCCTCACAGTGACTCTCGCTCCCTCCCTCACAGTGACTCTCCCTCCCTCCCTCACCGTGACTCTCCTTCCCTCCCTCACCGTGACTCTCCTTCCCTCCCTCACCATGACACTTCCTCCCTCCCTGCCTCCCTCCCTCCCTCACTCACCGTGACTCTCCCTCCCTCACCGTGACTCTTCCTCCCTCCCTCACAGTGACTCTCCCTCACCATGACTCTCCCTCCCTCCCTCACCGTGACTCTCCCTCCCTCACCATCACTCTCGCTCCCTCACCGTGATTCTCCCTCCCTCCCTCACGGTGATTCTCCCTCTGTCACCGTGATTCTCCCTCCCTCCCTCACTGTGACTCTCCCTCCCTCACCGTGACTCTCCCTCCCTCTCCATGACTCTCCCTCCCTCTCTGTGACTTTCCCTCCCTCCCTCTCTGTGACTTTCCCTCCCTCACCGTGACTCGCCCTCCTACCCCGGGACTCTCCCTCCTTCACCATGACTCTCACTCCCTCCCTCACCATGACACTCCCTCCCTCTCCGTGACTCTCTCTCCCTCACCGTGACTCTCTCTCCCTCACCGTGACTCTCCCTCCCTCACTGTGACTCTCGCTCCCTCACCGTGACTCTCCTTCTTTCACCGTGACTCTCCCTCCCTCCCTCACCGTGACTCTCCTTCCCTCCCTCACCGTGTCTCTCCTTCCCTCCCTCACTGTGACTCTCCCTGCCTCCCTCACCGTGACTCTCCCTCCCTCCCTCACCGTCACTCTCCCTCCCTCACTGTGACTCTCGCTCCCTCCCTCACAGTGACTCTCGCTCCCTCCCTCACAGTGACTCTCCCTCCCTCCCTCACCGTGACTCTCCTTCCCTCCCTCACCGTGACTCTCCTTCCCTCCCTCACCATGACACTTCCTCCCTCCCTGCCTCCCTCCCTCCCTCACTCACCGTGACTCTCCCTCCCTCACCGTGACTCTTCCTCCCTCCCTCACAGTGACTCTCCCTCACCATGACTCTCCCTCCCTCCCTCACCGTGACTCTCCCTCCAACACCGTCACTCTCGCTCCCTCACCGTGATTCTCCCTCCCTCCCTCACGGTGATTCTCCCTCTGTCACCGTGATTCTCCCTCCCTCCCTCACCGTGACTCTTCCTCCATCCCTCACCGTGACTTTGCCTCCCTCCCTCACCATGATTCTCCCTCCCTCACCGTGAGTCTCCCTCAGTCATCGTGATTCTACCTCCCTCACCGTGACTCTCCCTCCCTCCCTCACCGTGTCTCTCCCTCCCTCCCTCTCTTCCTCACCGTGTCTCTCCCTCCCTCCCTCACCGTGTCTCTCCCTCCCTCCCTCCCTCACTGTGTCTCTCCCTCCCTCCCTCACAGTGTCTCTCCCTCCCTCCCTCACAGTGTCTCTCCCTCCCTCCCTCACCGTGACTCTCCCTCCCTCCCTCACCGTGACTCTCCCTCCCTCCCTCACCGTGACTCTCCCTCCCTCACCGTGACTCTCCCTCCCTCACCGTGACACTCCCTCCCTCTCCGTGACACTCCCTCCCTCTCCGTGACACTCCCTCCCTCTCCGTGACACACCATCTACGTGACTCTCCCTCCCTCTCCGTGACTCTCCCTCCCTCTCCGTGACACTCCCTCTCCATGACACACCTTCTCCGTGACTCTCCCTCCCTCTCCGTGACTCTCCCTCCCTCTCTGTGACTCTCCCTCCCTTACCGTGACTCTCCCTCCCTTACCGTGACTCTCCCTCTCCGTGACTCTCCCTCTCCGTGACTCTCCCTCCATCACCATGACCCTCCCTCACTGTGACACTCCCTCCCTCTCCATGACACTCCCTCCCTCTCCGTGACACTCCCTCCCTCTCCGTGACACTCCCTCCCTCTCCGTGACTCTCCCTCCCTTTCCATGACTCTCCCTCACCGTGACTCTCCCTCCCTCACCGTGACTATCCCTCCCTCCCTGTGACTCTCCCTCCCTCACCGTGACTCTCCCTCCCTCCCCGTGACTCTCCCTCCCTCACTGTGACACTCCCTCTCTCTCCATGACACTCCCTCCCTCTCCATGACACTCCCTCTCCGTGACTCACCCTCCCTCCCCGTGACTCTCCCTCCCTCCCCGTGACTCTCCCTCCCTCACCATGACTCTCCCTCCTGTGACTCACCCCCCCTCACCGTGACTCTCCCTCCGTTACCGTGACTCTCCCTCCCTTACCGCGACTCTCCCTCCCTCCCTCACCGTGACCCTCCCTCCCTCACCGTGACTCTCCCTCCCTCACTGTGACTCTCCCTCACCGTGACTCTCCCTCCCTCACCATGACTCTCCCTCCCTCACCGTGACTCTCCCTCCCTCCCTCACTGTGAATCTCCCTCCCTCACCGTGACTCTCCCTCCCTCCCTCACGGTGACTCTCCCTCCCTCCCCGTGACTCTCCCTCCCTCATGTGACTCTCCCTCCCTCCCCGTGACTCTCCCTCCCTCATGTGACTCTCCCTCCCTCAATGTGACTCTCCCTCCCTCCTTCACCGTGACTCTCCCTCCCTCACCGTGACTCTCCCTCCCTCCCTCACCGTGACTCTCCCTCCCTCCCTCACTGTGACTCTCCCTCCCTCCCTGTGACTCTCCCTCCCTCACCGTGACTCTCCCTCCCTCACCCTGACTCTCCCTCCCTCACCGTGACTCTCCCTCCCTCACTTTGACTCTCCCTCCCTCACCGTGACTCTCACTCCCTCCCTCCCTCACCGTGACTCTCCCTCCCTCACTGTGACTCTCCCTCCCTCACTGTGACTCTCCCTCCGTTACCGTGACTCTCCCTCCCTTACCGCGACTCTCCCTCCCTCCCTCACCGTGACCCTCCCTCCCTCACCGTGACTCTCCCTCCCTCACTGTGACTCTCCCTCACCGTGACTCTCCCTCCCTCACCATGACTCTCCCTCCCTCACCGTGACTCTCCCTCCCTCCCTCACTGTGAATCTCCCTCCCTCACCGTGACTCTCCCTCCCTCCCTCACGGTGACTCTCCCTCCCTCCCCGTGACTCTCCCTCCCTCATGTGACTCTCCCTCCCTCCCCGTGACTCTCCCTCCCTCATGTGACTCTCCCTCCCTCAATGTGACTCTCCCTCCCTCCTTCACCGTGACTCTCCCTCCCTCACCGTGACTCTCCCTCCCTCCCTCACCGTGACTCTCCCTCCCTCCCTCACTGTGACTCTCCCTCCCTCCCTGTGACTCTCCCTCCCTCACCGTGACTCTCCCTCCCTCACCCTGACTCTCCCTCCCTCACCGTGACTCTCCCTCCCTCACTTTGACTCTCCCTCCCTCACCGTGACTCTCACTCCCTCCCTCCCTCACCGTGACTCTCCCTCCCTCACTGTGACTCTCCCTCCCTCACTGTGACTCTCCCTCCATCACCGTGACACTCCCTCCCTCTCCATGACTCTCTCTCCCTCTCCATGACTCTCCCTCCCTCTCCATGACTCTCCCTCCCTCTCCGTGACTCTCCCTCCCTCTCCGTGATTCTCCCGCCCTCTCAGTGACTCTCCTTCCCTCTCCGTATCTCTCTCTCCCTCTCCGTGACTCTCCCTCCCTCTCCGTGACTCTCCCGCCCTCTCAGTGACTCTCCTTCCCTCTCCGTTACTCTCTCTCCCTCTCCGTGACTCTCCCTCCCTCTCCGTGACTCTCCCTCCCTCTCCGTGACTCTCCCGCCCTCTCAGTGACTCTCCTTCCCTCTCCGTAACTCTCCCTCTCTCTCCGTGACTCTCCTTCCCTCTCCATGACTCTCCCTCCCTCTCCGTGACTCTCCCACCCTCACTGTGACTCGCCCTCCCTTTGCCTTTCAGTGGCTTGATCAGAGACACTATGGAGGAGCTGAGCAGTTATGCTGATGATCTGAAGAGTAAGGTCAGTCCCATGGCTCAGGATGCTCAGCAGCGCTTCACTGAAGAGATCTCAGCCTTGGCTGACAAGCTCAAGACAGACATGGAGGACACTAAATCCAGGGCCATACAGTACTCGGGGGACCTGCGCATGATGTTTACCAGAACCTAGAGGATGTGCAGGGAAAAGTGAACATGTACATGAAGAAGCTGAAGAAACGTTTGGGCAAGGATACAGAGGATCTGAAGAGGAAGCTAAGCCAGTACGGGGACGAGATTCGCAGGAACACTGACAAGAAGGTTGATAGCCTCCGCAAGACCATCGAGCCATATGTGTCCAACCTCAAGGACAAGGGACAACAGCGCCTCATGTCTCTGAAAGAGGCCATGGATGATCAGGGGAAAGCACTCAGGGACAGATTCGCCTCAGTGGCCAAAGACGTGCAAGGAAAGATGAAGAAGACGGTCGGTGATGTGAAAAGCAGTCTAGAAAAATTGGGGGATCAGATTCGCAAGTGGTTCAACCCCAATGTGGAAAATATCCGCAACCAGCTACAATCCCTGGCAAAGAGCCTGCAGCCCAAGGGCAAGCAGTAAGCCTGGGACCCAATACTCCAATACACAACCTGCCACTCATAACCTCTCATGTGTAAGAAACATCAGAAGCCCGAGGGCAAGCAGTAACCCAGGGACCCAATACTCCTATTCACAACCTGCCACCCATAACCTCTCGTGTAACAAGCATCTGAAGCCCGAGGGCAAGCAGTAAGCCTGGGACCCAATATACTCCTATTCACAACCTGCCACCCATAACCTCTCGTGTAACAAGCATCTGAAGCCAGAGGGAAAGCAGTAACCCTGGGACCAATATACTCCTATTCACAACCTGCCACCCATAACCTCTCGTGTAACAAGCATCTGAAGCCAGAGGGAAAGCAGTAACTACTTTATGGGACCAAGCAATCTGATCCCCATGCTGTCACCAATCACTCCTCACTGGTTGAGTTGAGTAATCTATCCCTACTGCAGACACCCCTAAAAGCTCCAGTAATGCTGTGTATTTGGGACCCCAGGGCGCATCTAGAGATCCCCACAGTATTTCTAACAGGGTGCCTGGAGTGATCCATGTGAGACCTTGAACATTCTCAGCACTCATTATACTGCATAGGTGTTGTATACAGTGCCATGTGTGTCCGTATATAGTTTGATGACTCTTTGTATATGCGATTGTCTTCCTCTGTTTAGAGCTCCCACTCCTTATGTAAACTTTATATATCAGCCCATGTGACCCTCTATATTATGCCTTGTGTCCTTCTATATGTTGCCTTGTGTTTACTACCATATTTCGCTCCATAAAAGACCTTGGCCTCTTTAAATAGTGTCTTGTGTCTCTCTACAGTATATACTGCCATGTGTCTCTCTACAGTATATACTCCCATGTGTCTCTCTATAGTATATACTGCCATGTGTCTCTCTACAGTATATACTGCCATGTGTCTCTCTACAGTATATACTGCCATGTGTCTCTCTATAGTATATACTCCCATGTGTCTCTCTACAGTATATACTGCCATGTGTCTCTCTACAGTATATACTGCCATATGTCTCTCTACAGTATATACTGCCATGTGTCTCTCTACAGTATATACTCCCATGTGTCTCTCTACAGTATATACTGCCATGTGTCTCTCTAGAGTATATACTGCCACGTGTCTCTCTACAGTATATGCTGCCATGTGTCTCTCCTACAGTATATACTGCCACGTGTCTCTCTACAGTATATACTGCCACGTGTCTCTCTACAGTATATGCTGCCATGTGTCTCTCTACAGTATATACTCCCATGTGTCTCTCTACAGTATATACTCCCATGTGTCTCTCTGCAGTATATACTGCCACGTGTCTCTCTACAGTATATACTGCCACGTGTCTCTCTACAGTATATGCTGCCCATGTGTCTCTCTATAGTATATACTCCCATGTGTCTCTCTACAGTATATACTGCCACGTGTCTCTCTACAGTATATGCTGCCATGTGTTTCTCTCTATACCACACGGTGTCTCTCTAATGCCCGCATCTCTCTCTCTAATGCCCGGCATCTCTCTCTCTAATGCCCGGCGTGTCTCTATACTGCCTGTTTTCTCTTTCTCTCTCTCTATACCGCCCGCCGTCCCTCTTTATATGGCCCGGCATCTCTCTGTATACCACTCGGGGTCTCTATATATGGCCCAGTGTCTCTCTCTATACCGCCCTGTGTCTCTCTATATACCGCCCTGTGTCTCTCTATATACCGCTCTGTGTCTCTCTCTATACCGCCCTGTGTCTCTCTCTATACCGCCCTGTGTCCTCTCTCTATACCGCCCTGTGTCTCTCTATATACCGCCCTGTGTCTCTCTATATACCGCTCTGTGTCTCTCTCTATACCGCCCTGTGTCTCTCTCTATACGCCCTGTGTCTCTCTCTATACCGCTCTGTGTCTCTCTCTATACCGCCCTGTGTCTCTCTCTATACCGCCCTGTGTCTCTCTCTCTATACCGCTCTGTGTCTCTCTCTATACCGCCCTGTGTCTTCTCTATACGTACCTTTGTACTGTATGTTTTTACATTATGCCACATAGCTGTTAAATTTATTTTTGTCTATTTCAATGCCATTTTTCTCCAAACAAAACAAAATAAAACTGATTTATACATCTTGCTACTGGTTCCTCCCATAGGTAATACATGCAGATATATAATGCACCGGGCAATAATAGGGATATGTTACTCACAGGTGTAATAGTGTGAGTATGCTATATCACCCCCTTAGGAATAATAATGGAGATATATCACATTCAGGGGTAATAATGGGGATACAGTACAGGTATATCCTCACACACACAGATACTGTAACCAGAAGCACTGAGGGTGCAGTGAGGGTGCAGTGAGGGTGCAGTGAGGGTGCAGTGAGGGTGCAGTGAGGTGCAGTGAGGGTGCAGTGAGGGTGCAGTGAGGGTGCAGTGAGGGTGCAGTGAGGGTGCAGTGAGGGTGCATCTCAAATATAAATCAATCATTTATTACATAGCACAATACAAATTAGCAAAATAAAAACTCTTAAAAGCAGGGTTAGCACACAGCCGCGGCAGTGCCAGGGTTAGTACATAGCCGCGGCAGTGCCAGGGTTAGCACATAGCCGTGGCAGTGCCAGGGTCAGCACATAGCCGCGGCAGTGCCAGGGTTAGCACATAGCCGCGGCAGTGCCAGGGTTAACACATAGCCGTGGCAGTGCCAGGGTCAGCACATAGCCGCGGCAGTGCCAGGGTTAGCACATAGCCGCGGCAGTGGCAGGGTCAGCACATAGCCGCGGCAGTGCCAGGGTTAGCACACAGCCGGTGCCAGGGTTAGCACATAGCGGCGGCAGTGCCAGGGTTAGCACATAGCCGCGGCAGTGCCAGGGTTAGCACATAGCCGCGGCAGTGCCAGGGTCAGCACATAGCCGCGGCAGTGCCAGGGTTAGCACATAGCCGCGGCAGTGCCAGGGTTAGCACATAGCCGCGGCAGTGCCAGGGTCAGCACATAGCCGCGGCAGTGCCAGGGTTAGCACATAGCCGCGCAGTGCCAGGGTCAGCACACAGCCGCGGCAGTGCCAGGGTCAGCACATAGCCGCGGCAGTGCCAGGGTCAGCACACAGCCGTGGCAGTGCCAGGGTTAGCACATAGCCGCGGCAGTGCCAGGGTTAGCACATAGCCGCGGCAGTGCCAGGGTCAGCACAAAGCCGCGGCAGTGCCAGGGTTAGCACATAGCCGCGGCAGTGCCAGGGTTAGCACATAGCCGCGGCAGTGCCAGGGTTAGCACATAGCCGCGGCAGTGCCAGGGTTAGCACATAGCCGCGGCAGTGCCAGGGTTAGCACATAGCCGCGGCAGTGCCAGGGTTAGCACATAGCCGCGGCAGTGCCAGGGTTAGCACATAGCCGCGGCAGTGCCAGGGTTAGCACATAGCCGCGGCAGTGCCAGGGTCAGCACATAGCCGCGGGCAGTGCCAGGGGTTAGCACATAGCCGCGGCAGTGCCAGGGTTAGCACATAGCCGCGGCAGTGCCAGGGTCAGCACATAGCTGCGGCAGTGCCAGGGTTAGCACATAGCCATGGCAGTGCCAGGGTTAGCACATAGCCGCGGCAGTGCCAGGGTCAGCACATAGCCGCGGCAGTGCCAGGGTCAGCACACAGCCGTGGCAGTGCCAGGGTTAGCACATAGCCACGGCAGTGCCAGGGTTAGCACACAGCCGTGGCAGTGCCAGGGTCAGCACACAGCCGCGGCAGTGCCAGGGTCAGCACATAGCCCCGGCAGTGCCAGGGTTAGCACATAGCCATGGCAGTGCCAGGGTCAGCACATAGCCGCGGCAGTGCCAGGGTTAGCACATAGCCGCGGCAGTGCCAGGGTTAGCACATAGCCGCGGCAGTGCCAGGGTCAGCACATAGCCGCGGCAGTGCCAGGGTTAGCACATAGCCGCGGCAGTGCCAGGGTTAGCACATAGCCGCGGCAGTGCCAGGGTTAGCACATAGCCGCGGCAGTGCCAGGGTTAGCACATAGCCGCGGCAGTGCCAGGGTTAGCACATAGCCGCGGCAGTGCCAGGGTCAGCACATAGCCGCGGCAGTGCCAGGGTCAGCACATAGCCGCGGCAGTGCCAGGGTCAGCACATAGCCGCGGCAGTGCCAGGGTCAGCACATAGCCGCGGCAGTGCCAGGGTCAGCACATAGCCGCGGCAGTGCCAGGGTTAGCACATAGCCGCGGCAGTGCCAGGGTCAGCACATAGCCGCGGCAGTGCCAGGGTTAGCACATAGCCGCGGCGGTGCCAGGGTTAGCACATAGCCGCGGCAGTGCCAGGGTCAGCACATAGCCGCGGCAGTGCCAGGGTTAGCACATAGCCGCGGCAGTGCCAGGGTTAGCACAAAGCCGCGGCAGTGCCAGGGTTAGCACATAGCCGCGGCAGTGCCAGGGTCAGCACATAGCCGCGGCAGTGCCAGGGTCAGCACATAGCCGCGGCAGTGCCAGGGTCAGCACATAGCCACGGCAGTGCCAGGGTTAGCACACAGCCGTGGCAGTGCCAGGGTTAGCACACAGCCACGGCAGTGCCAGGGTTAGCACACAGCCGTGGCAGTGCCAGGGTCAGCACATAGCCGCGGCAGTGCCAGGGTCAGCACATAGCCCCGGCAGTGCCAGGGTTAGCACATAGCCATGGCAGTGCCAGGGTTAGCACATAGCCGCGGCAGTGCCAGGGTTAGCACATAGCCGCGGCAGTGCCAGGGTTTGCACATAGCAACGGCAGTGCCAGGGTTAGCACATAGCCACGGCAGTGCCAGGGTTAGCACACAGCCGTGGCAGTGCCAGGGTCAGCACATAGCCGCGGCAGTGCCAGGGTTAGCACATAGCCGTGGCAGTGCCAGGGTTAGCACACAGCCGCGGCAGTGCCAGGGTCAGCACACAGCCGCGGCAGTGCCAGGGTCAGCACACAGCCGCGGCAGTGCCAGGGTCAGCACACAGCCGCGGCAGTGCCAGGGTTAGCACACAGCCGCGGCAGTGCCAGGGTCAGCACACAGCCGCGGCAGTGCCACGGTTAGCACATAGCCGCGGCAGTGCCAGGGTCAGCACACAGCCGCGGCAGTGCCAGGGTTAGCACATAGCCGCGGCAGTGCCAGGGTCAGCACACAGCCGCGGCAGTGCCAGGGTTAGCACATAGCCGCGGCAGTGCCAGGGTTAGCACATAGCGGCGGCAGTGCCAGGGTTAGCACATAGCCGCGGCAGTGCCAGGGTCAGCACATAGCCGCGGCAGTGCCAGGGTCAGCACATAGCCGCGGCAGTGCCAGGGTTAGCACATAGCCGCGGCAGTGCCAGGGTTAGCACATAGCCGCGGCAGTGCCAGGGTCAGCACATAGCCGCGGCAGTGCCAGGGTTAGCACAACGCCGCGGCAGTGCCAGGTTCAGCACACAGACGCGGCAGTGCCAGGGTCAGCACATAGCCGCGGCAGTGCCAGGGTCAGCCCAGGGTTAGCACATAGCCGCGGCAGTGCCAGGGTTAGCACATAGCCGCGGCAGTGCCAGGGTTAGCACATAGCCGCGGCAGTGCCAGGGTTAGCACATAGCCGCGGCAGTGCCAGGGTTAGCACATAGCCGCGGCAGTGCCAGGGTTAGCACATAGCCGCGGCAGTGCCAGGGTTAGCACATAGCCGCGGCAGTGCCAGGGTTAGCACATAGCCGCGGCAGTGCCAGGGTTAGCACATAGCCGCGGCAGTGCCAGGGTTAGCACATAGCCGCGGCAGTGCCAGGGTTAGCACATAGCCGCGGCAGTGCCAGAGTTAGCACATAGCCGCGGCAGTGCCAGGGTTAGCACATAGCCGCGGCAGTGCCAGGGTCAGCACATAGCCGCGGCAGTGCCAGGGTCAGCACATAGCCGCGGCAGTGCCAGGGTCAGCACATAGCCGCGGCAGTGCCAGGGTCAGCACATAGCCGCGGCAGTGCCAGGGTCAGCACATAGCCGCGGCAGTGCCAGGGTCAGCACAAGCCGCGGCAGTGCCAGGGTCAGCACATAGCCACGGCAGTGCCAGGGTTAGCACACAGCCGCGGCAGTGCCAGGGTTAGCACATAGCCACGGCAGTGCCAGGGTTAGCACACAGCCGTGGCAGTGCCAGGGTCAGCACATAGCCGCGGCAGTGCCAGGGTCAGCACATAGCCCCGGCAGTGCCAGGGTTAGCACATAGCCATGGCAGTGCCAGGGTTAGCACATAGCCGCGGCAGTGCCAGGGTTAGCACATAGCCGCGGCAGTGCCAGGGTTAGCACATAGCCGCGGCAGTGCCAGGGTTAGCACAGAGCCACGGCAGTGCCAGGGTTAGCACATAGCCGCGGCAGTGCCAGGGTTAGCACATAGCCGCGGCAGTGCCAGGGTTAGCACATAGCGGCGGCAGTGCCAGGGTTAGCACATAGCCGCGGCAGTGCCAGGGTCAGCACATAGCCGCGGCAGTGCCAGGGTCAGCACATAGCCGCGGCAGTGCCAGGGTTAGCACATAGCCGCGGCAGTGCCAGGGTTAGCACATAGCCGCGGCAGTGCCAGGGTCAGCACATAGCCGCGGCAGTGCCAGGGTTAGCACAACGCCGCGGCAGTGCCAGGTTCAGCACACAGACGCGGCAGTGCCAGGGTCAGCACATAGCCGCGGCAGTGCCAGGGTCAGCCCAGGGTTAGCACATAGCCGCGGCAGTGCCAGGGTTAGCACATAGCCGCGGCAGTGCCAGGGTTAGCACATAGCCGCGGCAGTGCCAGGGTTAGCACATAGCCGCGGCAGTGCCAGGGTTAGCACATAGCCGCGGCAGTGCCAGGGTTAGCACATAGCCGCGGCAGTGCCAGGGTTAGCACATAGCCGCGGCAGTGCCAGGGTTAGCACATAGCCGCGGCAGTGCCAGGGTTAGCACATAGCCGCGGCAGTGCCAGGGTTAGCACATAGCCGCGGCAGTGCCAGGGTTAGCACATAGCCGCGGCAGTGCCAGAGTTAGCACATAGCCGCGGCAGTGCCAGGGTTAGCACATAGCCGCGGCAGTGCCAGGGTCAGCACATAGCCGCGGCAGTGCCAGGGTCAGCACATAGCCGCGGCAGTGCCAGGGTCAGCACATAGCCGCGGCAGTGCCAGGGTCAGCACATAGCCGCGGCAGTGCCAGGGTCAGCACATAGCCGCGGCAGTGCCAGGGTCAGCACATAGCCGCGGCAGTGCCAGGGTCAGCACATAGCCACGGCAGTGCCAGGGTTAGCACACAGCCGCGGCAGTGCCAGGGTTAGCACATAGCCACGGCAGTGCCAGGGTTAGCACACAGCCGTGGCAGTGCCAGGGTCAGCACATAGCCGCGGCAGTGCCAGGGTCAGCACATAGCCCCGGCAGTGCCAGGGTTAGCACATAGCCATGGCAGTGCCAGGGTTAGCACATAGCCGCGGCAGTGCCAGGGTTAGCACATAGCCGCGGCAGTGCCAGGGTTAGCACATAGCCGCGGCAGTGCCAGGGTTAGCACAGAGCCACGGCAGTGCCAGGGTTAGCACATAGCCGTGGCAGTGCCAGGGTTAGCACATAGCCGCGGCAGTGCCAGGGTTAGCACATAGCCGCGGCAGTGCCAGGGTCAGCACATAGCCACCGCAGTGCCAGGGTTAGCACACAGCCGCGGCAGTGCCAGGGTTAGCACATAGCCGCGGCAGTGCCAGGGTTAGCACATAGCTGCGGCAGTGCCAGGGTCAGCACATAGCCAACGCAGTGCCAGGGTCAGCACATAGCCGCGGAAGTGCCAGGGTTAGCACATAGCCGCGGCAGTGCCAGGGTCAGCACATAGCCACTGCAGTGCCAGGGTTAGCACATAGCCGCGGCAGTGCCAGGGTTAGCACATAGCCACGGCATTGCCAGGGTTAGCACATAGCCACGGCAGTGCCAGGGTTAGCACATAGCCACGGCAGTGCCAGGGTTAGCACATAGCCGCGGCAGTGCCAGGGTCAGCACATAGCCGCGGCAGTGCCAGGGTTAGCACATAGCCGCGGCAGTGCCAGGGTCAGCACACAGCCGCGGCAGTGCCAGGGTCAGCACATAGCCGCGGCAGTGCCAGGGTCAGCACATAGCCGCGGCAGTGCCAGGGTCAGCACACAGCCGCGGCAGTGCCAGGGTCAGCACATAGCCGCGGCAGTGCCAGGGTCAGCACATAGCCGCGGCAGTGCCAGGGTCAGCACATAGCCGCGGCAGTGCCAGGGTCAGCATACAGCCGCGGCAGTGCCAGGGTCAGCACATAGCCGTGGCAGTGCCAGGGTTAGCACATAGCCGTGGCAGTGCCAGGGTCAGCACATAGCCGCGGCAGTGCCAGGGTCAGCACATAGCCGCGGCAGTGCCAGGGTTAGCACATAGCTGTGGCAGTGCCAGGGTCAGCACATAGCCACCGCAGTGCCAGGGTCAGCACATAGCCACCGCAGTGCCAGGGTCAGCACATAGCCGCGGCAGTGCCAGGGTTAGCACACAGCCGCGGCAGTGCCAGGGTCAGCACATAGCCGCGGCAGTGCCAGGGTTAGCACATAGCCGCGGCAGTGCCAGGGTTAGCACACAGCCGTGGCAGTGCCAGGGTTAGCACATAGCCGCGGCAGTGCCAGGGTTAGCACATAGCCGCGGCAGTGCCAGGGTTAGCACATAGCCGCGGCAGTGCCAGGGTTAGCACATAGCCGTGGCAGTGCCAGGGTTAGCACATAGCCGCGGCAGTGCCAGGGTCAGCACATAGCCGCGGCAGTGCCAGGGTTAGCACATAGCCGCGGCAGTGCCAGGGTTAGCACATAGCCGCGGCAGTGCCAGGGTCAGCACATAGCCGCGGCAGTGCCAGGGTCAGCACATAGCCGCGGCAGTGCCAGGGTTAGCACATAGCCGCGGCAGTGCCAGGGTCAGCACACAGCCGCGGCAGTACCAGGGTCAGCACATAGCCGTGGCAGTGCCAGGGTCAGCACATAGTCGTGGCAGTGCCAGGGTTAGCACATAGCCGCGGCAGTGCCAGGGTCAGCACATAGCCCCGGCAGTGCCAGGGTTAGCACATAGCCATGGCAGTGCCAGGGTTAGCACATAGCCGCGGCAGTGCCAGGGTTAGCACATAGCCGCGGCAGTGCCAGGGTTAGCACATAGCCGCGGCAGTGCCAGGGTTAGCACAGAGCCACGGCAGTGCCAGGGTTAGCACATAGCCGTGGCAGTGCCAGGGTTAGCACATAGCCGCGGCAGTGCCAGGGTTAGCACATAGCCGCGGCAGTGCCAGGGTCAGCACATAGCCACCGCAGTGCCAGGGTCAGCACATAGCCGCGGCAGTGCCAGGGTTAGCACACAGCCGCGGCAGTGCCAGGGTCAGCACATAGCCGCGGCAGTGCCAGGGTTAGCACATAGCCGCGGCAGTGCCAGGGTTAGCACACAGCCGTGGCAGTGCCAGGGTTAGCACATAGCCGCGGCAGTGCCAGGGTTAGCACATAGCCGCGGCAGTGCCAGGGTTAGCACATAGCCGCGGCAGTGCCAGGGTTAGCACATAGCCGTGGCAGTGCCAGGGTTAGCACATAGCCGCGGCAGTGCCAGGGTCAGCACATAGCCGCGGCAGTGCCAGGGTCAGCACATAGCCGCGGCAGTGCCAGGGTCAGCATACAGCCGCGGCAGTGCCAGGGTCAGCACATAGCCGTGGCAGTGCCAGGGTTAGCACATAGCCGTGGCAGTGCCAGGGTCAGCACATAGCCGCGGCAGTGCCAGGGTCAGCACATAGCCGCGGCAGTGCCAGGGTTAGCACATAGCCGCGGCAGTGCCAGGGTTAGCACATAGCCGCGGCAGTGCCAGGGTTAGCACAGAGCCACGGCAGTGCCAGGGTTAGCACATAGCCGTGGCAGTGCCAGGGTTAGCACATAGCCGCGGCAGTGCCAGGGTTAGCACATAGCCGCGGCAGTGCCAGGGTCAGCACATAGCCACCGCAGTGCCAGGGTCAGCACATAGCCGCGGCAGTGCCAGGGTTAGCACACAGCCGCGGCAGTGCCAGGGTCAGCACATAGCCGCGGCAGTGCCAGGGTTAGCACATAGCCGCGGCAGTGCCAGGGTTAGCACACAGCCGTGGCAGTGCCAGGGTTAGCACATAGCCGCGGCAGTGCCAGGGTTAGCACATAGCCGCGGCAGTGCCAGGGTTAGCACATAGCCGCGGCAGTGCCAGGGTTAGCACATAGCCGTGGCAGTGCCAGGGTTAGCACATAGCCGCGGCAGTGCCAGGGTCAGCACATAGCCGCGGCAGTGCCAGGGTCAGCACATAGCCGCGGCAGTGCCAGGGTCAGCATACAGCCGCGGCAGTGCCAGGGTCAGCACATAGCCGTGGCAGTGCCAGGGTTAGCACATAGCCGTGGCAGTGCCAGGGTCAGCACATAGCCGCGGCAGTGCCAGGGTCAGCACATAGCCGCGGCAGTGCCAGGGTTAGCACATAGCTGTGGCAGTGCCAGGGTCAGCACATAGCCACCGCAGTGACAGGGTCAGCACATAGCCACCGCAGTGCCAGGGTCAGCACATAGCCGCGGCAGTGCCAGGGTTAGCACACAGCCGCGGCAGTGCCAGGGTCAGCACATAGCCGCGGCAGTGCCAGGGTTAGCACATAGCCGCGGCAGTGCCAGGGTTAGCACACAGCCGTGGCAGTGCCAGGGTTAGCACATAGCCGCGGCAGTGCCAGGGTTAGCACATAGCCGCGGCAGTGCCAGGGTTAGCACACAGCCGTGGCAGTGCCAGGGTTAGCACATAGCCGCGGCAGTGCCAGGGTTAGCACATAGCCGCGGCAGTGCCAGGGTTAGCACATAGCCGCGGCAGTGCCAGGGTTAGCACATAGCCGTGGCAGTGCCAGGGTTAGCACATAGCCGCGGCAGTGCCAGGGTCAGCACATAGCCGCGGCAGTGCCAGGGTTAGCACATAGCCGCGGCAGTGCCAGGGTTAGCACATAGCCGCGGCAGTGCCAGGGTCAGCACATAGCCGCGGCAGTGCCAGGGTCAGCACATAGCCGCGGCAGTGCCAGGGTTAGCACATAGCCGCGGCAGTGCCAGGGTCAGCACACAGCCGCGGCAGTACCAGGGTCAGCACATAGCCGTGGCAGTGCCAGGGTCAGCACATAGTCGTGGCAGTGCCAGGGTTAGCACATAGCCACGGCAGTGCCAGGGTTAGCACATAGCCACGGCAGTGCCAGGGTTAGCACATAGCCACGGCAGTGCCAGGGTTAGCACATAGCCACGGCAGTGCCAGGGTTAGCACATAGCCACGGCAGTGCCAGGGTTAGCACATAGCCGCGGCAGTGCCAGGGTCAGCACATAGCCGTGGCAGTGCCAGGGTCAGCACATAGCCGCGGCAGTGCCAGGGTCAGCACATAGCCGCGGCAGTGCCAGGGTTAGCACATAGCCACGGCAGTGCCAGGGTTAGCACATAGCCACGGCAGTGCCAGGGTTAGCACATAGCCACGGCAGTGCCAGGGTCAGCACATAGCCGCGGCAGTGCCAGGGTTAGCACATAGCCGCGGCAGTGCCAGGGTTAGCACATAGCCGTGGCAGTGCCAGGGTTAGCACATAGCCACGGCAGTGCCAGGGTTAGCACACAGCCGTGGCAGTGCCAGGGTTAGCACATAGCCGTGGCAGTGCCAGGGTTAGCGCATGACCACGGCAGTGCCAGGGTCAGCACATAGCCGCGGCAGTGCCAGGGTCAGCACACAGCCGCGGCAGTGCCAGGGTCAGCACATAGCCGTGGCAGTGCCAGGGTTAGCACATAGCCGTGGCAGTGCCAGGGTCAGCACATAGCCGCGGCAGTGCCAGGGTTAGCACATAGCCGTGGCAGTGCCAGGGTTAGCACATAGCCGTGGCAGTGCCAGGGTTAGCACATAGCCACCGCAGTGCCAGGGTTAGCACACATAGTCGTGGCAGTATCAGGGTTAGCACATAGCCGCGGCAGTGCCAGGGTTAGCACATAGCCGCGGCAGTGCCAGGGTTAGCACATAGCCGCGGCAGTGCCAGGGTTAGCACATAGCTGTGGCAGTGCCAGGGTTAGCACATAGCCGCGGCAGTGCCAGGGTCAGCACATAGCCGCGGCAGTGCCAGGGCTAGCACATAGCCGCGGCAGTGCCAGGGTCAGCACATAGCCGCGGCAGTGCCAGGGTCAGCACATAGCCGCGGCAGTGCCAGGGTTAGCACATAGCCGCGGCAGTGCCAGGGTCAGCACACAGCCGCGGCAGTGCCAGGGTCAGCACATAGCCGCGGCAGTGCCAGGGTCAGCACATAGTCGTGGCAGTGCCAGGGTTAGCACATAGCCACGGCAGTGCCAGGGTTAGCACATAGCCACGGCAGTGCCAGGGTTAGCACATAGCCACGGCAGTGCCAGGGTCAGCACATAGCCACGGCAGTGCCAGGGTTAGCACATAGCCATGGCAGTGCCAGGGTTAGCACATAGCCGCAGCAGTGCCAGGGTTAGCACACAGCCACGGCAGTGCCAGGGTTAGCACATAGCCACGGCAGTGCCAGGGTCAGCACACAGCAGCGGCAGTGCCAGGGTCAGCACATAGCCGCGGCAGTGCCAGGGTCAGCACATAGGCGCGGCAGTGCCAGGGTAAGCACATAGCCGCGGCAGTGCCAGGGTCAGCACATAGCCGCGGCAGTGCCAGGGTCAGCACACAGCCGCGGCAGTGCCAGGGTTAGCACATAGCCGTGGCAGTGCCAGGGTCAGCACATAGCCGCGGCAGTGCCAGGGTCAGCACACAGCCGCGGCAGTGCCAGGGTTAGCACATAGCCATGGCAGTGCCAGGGTCAGCACACAGCCGCGGCAGTGCCAGGGTTAGCACATAGCCGTGGCAGTGCCAGTGTCAGCACATAGCCGCGGCAGTGCCAGGGTCAGCACATAGCCGCGGCAGTGCCAGGGTTAGCACATAGCCACGGCAGTGCCAGGGTTAGCACATAGCCACGGCAGTGCCAGGGTTAGCACATAGCCGCGGCAGTGCCAGGGTCAGCACATAGCCGCGGCAGTGCCAGGGTCAGCACATAGCCGCGGCAGTGCCAGGGTTAGCACATAGCCGTGGCAGTGCCAGGGTTAGCACATAGCCTCCGCAGTGCCAGGGTTAGCACACAGCCGTGGCAGTGCCAGGGTTAGCACATAGCCGCGGCAGTGCCATGGTTAGCACATAGCCACGGCAGTGCCAGGGTTAGCACATAGTCGCGGCAGTGCCAGGGTTAGCAAACAGCCGCGGCAGTGCCAGGGTCAGCACATAGCCGCGGCAGTGCCAGGGTCAGCACATAGCCGCGGCAGTGCCAGGGTTAGCACATAGCCGCGGCAGTGCCAGGGTCAGCACACAGCCGCGGCAGTGCCAGGGTCAGCACATAGCCGCGGCAGTGCCAGGGTCAGCACATAGTCGTGGCAGTGCCAGGGTTAGCACATAGCCGCGGCAGTGCCAGGGTTAGCACATAGTCGTGGCAGTGCTAGGGTTAGCACATAGCCGCGGCAGTGCCAGGGTCAGCACATAGCCACGGCAGTGCCAGGGTCAGCACACAGCCGCGGCAGTGCCAGGGTTAGCACATAGCCGCGGCAGTGCCAGGGTCAGCACATAGCCGCGGCAGTGCCAGGGTTAGCACATAGCCGCGGCATTGCCAGGGTTAGCACATAGCCGTGGCAGTGCCAGGGTTAGCACATAGCCGCGGCAGTGCCAGTGTTAGCACATAGCCGCGGCAGTGCCAGGGTTAGCACATAGCCGCGGCAGTGCCAGGGTTAGCACATAGCCGCGGCAGTGCCAGGGTCAGCACATAGCCGCGGCAGTGCCAGGGTCAGCACACAGCCGCGGCAGTGCCAGGGTTAGCACATAGCCGCGGCAGTGCCAGGGTCAGCACATAGCCACGGCAGTGCCAGGGTTAGCACATAGCCGCGGCATTGCCAGGGTTAGCACATAGCCGTGGCAGTGCCAGGGTTAGCACATAGCCGCGGCAGTGCCAGGGTTAGCACACAGCCACGGCAGTGCCAGGGTCAGCACATAGCCGCGGCAGTGCCAGGGTCAGCACAAAGCCACGGCAGTGCCAGGGTTAGCACATAGCCGCGGCAGTGCCAGGGTCAGCACACAGCCGCGGCAGTTCCAGGGTCAGCACATAGCCGCGGCAGTGCCAGGGTCAGCACATAGTCGTGGCAGTGCCAGGGTTAGCACATAGCCGCGGCAGTGCCAGGGTTAGCACATAGCCGCGGCAGTGCCAGGGTCAGCACATAGCCGCGGCAGTGCCAGGGTCAGCACACAGCCGCGGCAGTGCCAGGGTTAGCACATAGCCGCGGCAGTGCCAGGGTCAGCACATAGCCGCGGCAGTGCCAGGGTTAGCACATAGCCGCGGCATTGCCAGGGTTAGCACATAGCCGTGGCAGTGCCAGGGTTAGCACATAGCCGCGGCAGTGCCAGGGTCAGCACATAGCCGCGGCAGTGCCAGGGTTAGCACACAGCCGCGGCAGTGCCAGGGTCAGCACACAGCCGCGGCAGTGCCAGGGTCAGCACATAGCCGCAGCAGTGCCAGGGTCAGCACATAGTCGTGGCAGTGCCAGGGTTAGCACATAGCCGCGGCAGTGCCAGGGTTAGCACATAGTCGTGGCAGTGCCAGGGTTAGCACATAGCCACGGCAGTGCCAGGGTTAGCACATAGCCACGGCAGTGCCAGGGTTAGCACATAGCCAAGGCAGTGCCAGGGTTAGCACATAGCCGCGGCAGTGCCAGGGTTAGCACATAGCCACGGCAGTGCCAGGGTTAGCACATAGCCGCAGCAGTGCCAGGGTTAGCACACAGCCACGGCAGTGCCAGGGTAAGCACACAGCCACGGCAGTGCCAGGGTCAGCACACAGCCGCGGCAGTGCCAGGGTCAGCACACAGCCGCGGCAGTGCCAGGGTCAGCACATAGCCGCGGCAGTGCCAGGGTTAGGACATAGCCGTGGCAGTGCCAGGGTTAGCACATAGCCGCGGCAGTGCCAGTGTCAGCACACAGCCGCGGCAGTGCCAGGGTCAGCACATAGGCGCGGCAGTGCCAGGGTCAGCACATAGCCGTGGCAGTGCCAGGGTTAGCACACAGCCACGGCAGTGCCAGGGTTAGCACACAGCCACGGCAGTGCCAGGGTCAGCACACAGCCGCGGCAGTGCCAGGGTCAGCACATAGCCACGGCAGTGCCAGGGTTAGCACATAGCCACGGCAGTGCCAGGGTTAGCACATAGCCGCGGCAGTGCCAGGGTCAGCACATAGCCGCGGCAGTGCCAGGGTCAGCACATAGCCGCGGCAGTGCCAGGGTCAGCACATAGCCGCGGCAGTGCCAGGGTCAGCACATAGCCGCGGCAGTGCCAGGGTCAGCACATAGCCGCGGCAGTGCCAGGGTCAGCACATAGCCGCGGCAGTGCCAGGGTCAGCACATAGCCGCGGAAGTGCAAGGGTTAGCACATAGCCGCGTCAGTGCCAGGGTTAGCACACAGCCGCGGCAGTGCCAGGGTCAGCACATAGCCGCGGCAGTGCCAGGGTTAGCACATAGCCGCGGCAGTGCCAGGGTCAGCACACAGCCGCGGCAGTGCCAGGGTTAGCACATAGCCGCGGCAGTGCCAGGGTCAGCACATAGCCGCGGCAGTGCCAGGGTTAGCACATAGCCGCGGCATTGCCAGGGTTAGCACATAGCCGTGGCAGTGCCAGGGTTAGCACATAGCCGCGGCAGTGCCAGGGTTAGCACATAGCCGCGGCAGTGCCAGGGTTAGCACATAGCCGCGGCAGTGCCAGGGTTAGCACACAGCCGCGGCAGTGCCAGGGTCAGCACATAGCCACGGCAGTGCCAGGGTCAGCACATAGCCGCGGCAGTGCCAGGGTTAGCACACAGCCGCGGCAGTGCCAGGGTCAGCACACAGCCGCGGCAGTGCCAGGGTCAGCACATAGCCGCGGCAGTGCCAGGGTCAGCACATAGTCGTGGCAGTGCCAGGGGTAGCACATAGCCGCGGCAGTGCCAGGATTAGCACATAGTCGTGGCAGTGCCAGGGTTAGCACATAGCCTCGGCAGTGCCAGGGTTAGCACATAGCCACGGCAGTGCCAGGGTTAGCACATAGCCAAGGCAGTGCCAGGGTTAGCACATAGCCGCGGCAGTGCCAGGGTTAGCACATAGCCACGGCAGTTCCAGGGTTAGCACATAGCCGCAGCAGTGCCAGGGTTAGCACACAGCCACGGCAGTGCCAGGGTTAGCACACAGCCACGGCAGTGCCAGGGTCAGCACACAGCCGCGGCAGTGCCAGGGTCAGCACATAGCCGCGGCAGTGCCAGGGTCAGCACATAGCCGCGGCAGTGCCAGGGTTAGCACATAGCCAAGGCAGTGCCAGGGTTAGCACATAGCCGCGGCAGTGCCAGGGTTAGCACATAGCCGCGGCAGTGCCAGGGTCAGCACATAGCCCCGGCAGTGCCAGGGTCAGCACATAGCCCCGGCAGTGCCAGGGTCAGCACATAGCCGCGGCAGTGCCAGTGTCAGCACATAGCTGCGGCAGTGCCAGGGTTAGCACATAGCCGCGGCAGTGCCAGGGTCAGCACATAGCCCCGGCAGTGCCAGGGCTAGCACATAGCCCCGGCAGTGCCAGGGTCAGCACATAGCCGCGGCAGTGCCAGTGTCAGCACATAGCCGCGGCAGTGCCAGTGTCAGCACATAGCCGCGGCAGTGCCAGTGTCAGCACATAGCCGCGGCAGTGCCAGGGTTAGCACATAGCCGCGGCATTGCCAGGGTTAGCACATAGCCGTGGCAGTGCCAGGGTTAGCACATAGCCTCCGCAGTGCCAGGGTTAGCACACAGCCGTGGCAGTGCCAGGGTTAGCACATAGCCGCGGCAGTGCCAGGGTTAGCACATAGCCGCGGCAGTGCCAGGGTTAGCACATAGCCGCGGC
Organism: Ascaphus truei; assembly: GCF_040206685.1. NCBI lineage: Eukaryota > Metazoa > Chordata > Amphibia > Anura > Ascaphidae > Ascaphus > Ascaphus truei. The sequence goes on from NW_027453834.1 coordinate 116,372, forward strand.
AGTGCCAGGGTTAGCACACAGCCGCGGCAGTGCCAGGGTCAGCACATAGCCGCGGCAGTGCCAGGGTCAGCACATAGCCGCGGCAGTGCCAGGGTTAGCATATAGCCGCGGCAGTGCCAGGGTCAGCACACAGCCGCGGCAGTGCCAGGGTCAGCACATAGCCGCGGCAGTGCCAGGGTCAGCACATAGTCGTGGCAGTGCCAGGGTTAGCACATAGCCGCGGCAGTGCCAGGGTTAGCACATAGTCGTGGCAGTGCCAGGGTTAGCACATAGCCGCGGCAGTGCCAGGGTCAGCACATAGCCGCGGCAGTGCCAGGGTCAGCACACAGCCGCGGCAGTGCCAGGGTTAGCACACAGCCGCGGCAGTGCCAGGGTCAGCACATAGCCGCGGCAGTGCCAGGGTCAGCACATAGCCGCGGCAGTGCCAGGGTTAGCACACAGCCGCGGCAGTGCCAGAGTCAGCACACAGCCGCGGCAGTGCCAGGGTCAGCACATAGCCGCGGCAGTGCCAGGGTCAGCACATAGTCGTGGCAGTGCCAGGGTTAGCACATAGCCGCGGCAGTGCCAGGGTTAGCACATAGTCGTGGCAGTGCCAGGGTTAGCACATAGCCACGGCAGTGCCAGGGTTAGCACATAGCCACGGCAGTGCCAGGGTTAGCACATAGCCACGGCAGTGCCAGGGTTAGCACATAGCCGCGGCAGTGCCAGGGTTAGCACATAGCCACGGCAGTGCCAGGGTTATCACATAGCCGCAGCAGTGCCAGGGTTAGCACACAGCCACGGCAGTGCCAGGGTTAGCACACAGCCACGGCAGTGCCAGGGTCAGCACACAGCCGCGGCAGTGCCAGGGTCAGCACATAGCCGCGGCAGTGCCAGGGTCAGCACACAGCCGCGGCAGTGCCAGGGTTAGCACATAGCCGTGGCAGTGCCAGGGTTAGCACATAGCCGCGGCAGTGCCAGGGTCAGCACATAGCTGCGGCAGTGCCAGGGTTAGCACATAGCCGCGGCAGTGCCAGGGTTAGCACATAGCCGCGGCAGTGCCAGGGTCAGCACATAGCCCCGGCAGTGCCAGGGTCAGCACATAGCCCCGGCAGTGCCAGGGTCAGCACATAGCCGCGGCAGTGCCAGTGTCAGCACATAGCCGCGGCAGTGCCAGTGTCAGCACACAGCACATAGCCGCGGCAGTGCCAGGGTCAGCACACCATTGAGTAATGTCAATCAGTGATATTATACTAGTAATAATTATAGTAACAGCACAATTATAATCTTATAAGTAGTCACTACAACAGCCTAATAATACTAATAATACTAATAATACTAATAATACTAATAATACAGCCGCGCTGCTACTTTAATTATTACTAGTATAATACCACTGATTACAGGTGTAGGACTGACCCTGGCACTGCCGCGGCTATGTGCTAACCCTGGCACTGCCGCGGCTATGTGCTAACCCTGGCACTGCCGCGGCTATGTGCTAACCCTGGCACTGCCGTGGCTGTGTGCTAACCCTGGCACTGCCACGGCTGTGTGCTAACCCTGGCACTGCCACGGCTGTGTGCTAACCCTGGCACTGCCACGGCTGTGTGCTGACCCTGGCACTGCCGCGGCTATGTGCTAACCCTGGCACTGCCGCGGCTATGTGCTGACCCTGGCACTGCCGCGGCTATGTGCTGACCCTGGCACTGCCGTGGCTATGTGCTAACCTTGGCACTGCCGCGGCTGTGTGCTGACCCTGGCACTGCCACGGCTGTGTGCTGACCCTGGCACTGCCGCGGCTGTGTGCTGACCCTGGCACTGCCGCGGCTGTGTGCTGACCCTGGCACTGCCGGGGCTATGTGCTGACCCTGGCACAGCCGGGGCTATGTGCTGACCCTGGCACTGCCGCGGCTATGTGCTGACCCTGGCACTGCCGCGGCTATGTGCTGACCCTGGCACTGCCGCGGCTGTGTGCTAACCGTGGCACTGCCGCGGCTATGTGCTGACCCTGGCACTGCCGCGGCTATGTGCTGACCCTGGCACTGCCGCGGCTATGTGCTGACCCTGGCACTGCCGCGGCTGTGTGCTGACCCTGGCACTTCCGCGGCTATGTGCTAACCCTGGCACTGCCGCGGCTGTGTGCTGACACTGGCACTGCCGCGGCTATGTGCTGACCCTGGCACTGCCGCGGCTGTGTGCTGACCCTGGCACTGCCGCGGCTGTATGCTAACCCTGGCACTGCCGCGGCTATGTGCTAACCCTGGCACTGCCGCGGCTGTGTGCTGACCCTGGCACTGCCGCGGCTATGTGCTAACCCTGGCACTGCCGCGGCTGTGTGCTGACCCTGGCACTGCCGCGGCTATGTGCTGACACTGGCACTGCCGCGGCTATGTGCTGACCCTGGCACTGCTGCGGCTATGTGCTGACCCTGGCACTGCTGCGGCTATGTGCTAACCCTGGCACTGCCACGACTATGTGCTGACCCTGGCACTGCCGCGGCTCTGTGCTGACTCTGGCACTGCCGCGGCTGTGTGCTGACCCTGGCACTGCCGCGGCTGTGTGCTGACCCTGGCACTGCCGCAGCTGTGTGCTGACCCTGGCACTGCCACGGCTGTGTGCTAACCCTGGCACTGCCGCGTCTATGTGCTGACCCTGGCACTGCCGCGGCTGTGTGCTGACCCTGGCACTACCGCGGCTGTGTGCTGACCCTGGCACTGCCGCGGCTGTGTGCTGACCCTGGCAGCCTTCACTCAGTGAGGGTTCTGGTTACTGCACCTGATTGACCTGTTCTGGTTTATATCATTGTTACCTCAGAGGAGCACGACAGACTTTAATTGCTACAGTATATAATTAGTGTTATAGGATAATTAGTATTATAGGATAGTTAGTATTATAGGATAGTTAGTGTTATAGGATAGTTAGTATTATAGGATAATTAGTGTTATAGGATAGTTAGTATTATAGGATAATTAGTGTTATAGGATAGTTAGTATTATAGGATAGTTAGTATTATAGGATAGTTAGTATTATAGGATAATTAGTATTATAGGATAGTTAGTATTATAGGATAGTTAGTATTATAGGATAGTTAGTATTATAGGATAATTAGTATTATAGGATAATTAGTGTTATAGGATAGTTAGTATTATAGGATAGTTAGTATTATTGGATAGTTAGTATTATAGGATAATTAGTGTTATAGGATAGTTAGTATTATAGGATAGTTAGTATTATAGGATAGTTAGTGTTATAGGATAGTTAGTATTATAGGATAGTTAGTATTATAGGATAGTTAGTATTATAGGATAGTTAGTGTTATAGGATAGTTAGTGTTATAGGATAGTTAGTATTATAGGATAGTTAGTATTATAGGATAGTTAGTATTATAGGATAGTTAGTATTATAGGATAGTTAGTATTATAGGATAGTTAGTGTTATAGGATAGTTAGTATTATAGGATAGTTAGTATTATAGGATAGTTAGTATTATAGGATAGTTAGTATTATAGGATAGTTAGTATTATAGGATAGTTAGTATTATAGGATAGTTAGTATTATAGGATAGTTAGTATTATAGGATAATTAGTATTATAGGATAATTAGTGTTATAGGATAGTTAGTATTATAGGATAGTTAGTATTATAGGATAATTAGTGTTATAGGATAATTAGTGTTATAGGATTGATGTGACTTTGATACCTGTGCAGGTCCGTTTGTTTGGTTTATTTAATAATAGAGAGATGTCATATCCAGGGGGGTAAAAATGGAGTGTATTTCCCATCCAGAGGTAATTATGGGGATACAGTTGGGACCAAATGTGTGTGTAATTAACCCCAAATAGTGCTCACCTCATCCGTGGCCGAGCCACAGTGAGCCACAGCGAGCCACAGTGAGCCACAGCGACTTTTTCAGTGGTCAGACGGAATTATTTGTGTTGTTGCAGTTCAGCGTGTGTCCAGCAGGGGGTGGGCTGAATAGCTTTACCTAAGGTACAGTACCGGGCAGTCAGTAAGTGCAGGTGTTTGGGAGAGAAGAAGCATGTACAGATGTGTCTTTATCTAATGACCTCGTTCAGTACAGCACTGTACATAACTACTGTTGCAGTTTCACAGTTTCTAAAAAAAAAAAAAAAAGCGTGTGTGCCGAGCAGGCGCATTTTAAGTGAAACTTCTTTGTCTTTTGTCACAGAAATTGTATTTGTGATGGGGATGTTTTTAATTAAAAATCAAAACACAATTTCAGTGCCAAAATGCAAAGAAATTTGACTTAGAACGCGTGTTTTAGCTATTTGCACTTCTATATTTATAGTAACTCTGAATTCCTCATGTCAGTGGGTGTGTGTCTGTGGGTGTTTCTCTCTGTAAAGTGTGTGTGTGTGTGTGTGTGTGTGTGTGTGTGTGTGTGTGTGTGTGTGTGTGTGTGTGTGTGTGTGTGTGTGTGTGTGTGTGTGTGTGTGTGTGTGTGTCATTAATGTACATAGCGCTTCACATTAGTACTACACATGACAATCATATAAATAACAAATAATACACATAACAGATCATGGGAATAAGTGCTTCAGACATAAAAGTAACATTCAGGAAAAGGAGTCCCTGCCCCGAGGAGCTTACAGTCTAATTGGCAGGTAGGGAGAACGTACAGAGACAGTAGGAGGGAGTTCTGGTAAGTGCGTCTGCAGGGGGCCAAGCTTTATGTATGAGGTGTATAGTATCAGCCACGGTGTTTCTCATATGCTTCTTTAAGCAGATGTGTCTTAAAGGTGGATAGAGAGGGTGCTAGTCGGGTACTGAGGGGAAGGGCATTCCAGAGGTGTGGGGCAGTCAGTGAGAAAGGTTTGAGGCGGGAGAGGGCTTTAGATACAAAGGGGGTAGAAAGAAGACATCCTTGAGCAGAACGCAAGAGCCGGGATGGTGCATAGCGAGAAATTAGGGCTGAGATGTAAGGAGGGGCAGAAGAGTGTAAAGCTTTAAAAGTGAGGAGAAGAATGGAGTGTGAGATGCGGGATTTGATCGGAAGCCAGGAGAGGGATTCAGGAGGGGAGATGCTGAGACAGATCTAGGAAAGAGTAGAGTGATTCTGGCAGCAGCGTTTAGGATAGATTGTAGGGGAGACAGGTGAGAGGCAGGAAGGCCGGACAGCAGGAGGTTACAGTTATCAAGACGGGAGAGAATGAGGGCCTGAGTCAGAGTTTTAGCAGTCGAACAACAGAGGAAAGGGCGTATCTTAGTTATATTGCGGAGGAAAAAGCGACAAGTTTTAGAAATGTTTTGAATGTGAAGGGCGAATGTGAGAGAGGAGTCGAGTGTGACCCCAAGGCAGCGTGCTTGGGCTACTGGGTGAATGATTGTACTTCCAACAGTAATGTGGAAGGAGGTAGTAGGGCCAGGTTTGGGAGGAAGTATGAGGAGCTCTGTTTTAGCCATGTTGAGTTTAAGGCAGCGGAGGGCCAACCAGGATGATATAGCAGAGAGACATTCAGAGAGAGACATTCAGAGAGAGACATTCAGAGACAGACATTCAGAGACAGACATTCAGAGACAGACATTCAGAGAGAGACATTCAGAGAGACACATTCAGAGAGACACATTCAGAGAGACACATTCAGAGAGACACATTCAGAGAGACACATTCAGAGAGACACATTCAGAGAGACACATTCAGAGAGACACATTCAGAGAGAGACATTCAGAGAGAGACATTCAGAGAGACACATTCAGAGAGAGACATTCAGAGAGAGACATTCAGAGAGAGACATTCAGAGAGACACATTCAGAGAGAGACATTCAGAGACAGACATTCAGAGAGAGACATTCAGAGAGAGACATTCAGAGAGAGACATTCAGAGAGACACATTCAGAGACAGACATTCAGAGACAGACATTCAGAGACAGACATTCAGAGAGAGACATTCAGAGAGAGACATTCAGAGAGAGACATTCAGAGAGACACATTCAGAGAGAGACATTCAGAGAGAGACATTCAGAGAGACACATTCAGAGAGAGACATTCAGAGAGAGACATTCAGAGAGAGACATTCAGAGAGAGACATTCAGAGAGAGACATTCAGAGAGAGACATTCAGAGAGAGACATTCAGAGAGAGACATTCAGAGTTCTAACGAACTTTCGTAGCGGCACAATCCTGGTTGCGATGGAATCGTCTCTGTACCGCACGCTATACCTTCAGATGGATCACAGCTGAACACCCACCCGATAGCCTGCATGGGCTTATAACACCCTCCCCAGCCTATCTGGGGAATACACAGCCAATCTTGGCGTGGGAAGCAAATTCCCACCCAATGGCAAGATTGCCAACAGTTCCTGCAGCCGGGCAAAGGGCTTCACGGTATGCCAAGGGTCATGCGCTAACCTCACACCTAACCCGCTTAGCATACCTGACCAAGCCCCCTTGCACAGCGGCAGAATGTCTACCTTTCTCCAGGAAGCCCAGACATCTGCCAGGCAAACTGTTTACATACATCTCCTGACATTTAGCACTTTCACCAGGTCTGTACCTTTTGAAGCCCCAGACTTTCATAGACACTCTGGAGTTATCTCCACAGGGAGTCTCAGAAGTCCGGACTTATATTAAGCGTGACTCACCCCTGGAATGGCTGCTTCATGAATGACAATAGTGAATTCCTAATGTACCCGCTGTCCTGCCTGGCTGAAATGTAAATGTCCCGGTTCCTATAACTTTAAAATACTAAAATCAGGGCTACTTCTCATTTATGACTTAAAATAAATGCTAGAGTATCATAACTATACCTGGTTAGATGATTACCCCCTAGCACGCTGCATATCAAAAACCAGAGAGCTGGGACCTTCCTATCAAAAGGTAGCTAGTTAATTATGTGAGGGCTGTGATGTGGTTTGTGGTTAAACTTTTCCCCGGTCTGCGGTTTGGCGCCGGGATGCAATGTTGCAATGCCCGGACCCAATCGATAACCGCAGACGCACTTTCCCAATTGACCTTAATTGGATGATGAGACCACATTATACAAGGTTGCAATCTGGCATCTTCTCATGACCGCAGACCACATAACCAATTTAGCTCGCGGTTAAGACTTCCCTTGCTTGTCTGCGGTTACACGGTGATACAGTGTTGCAAGGCCGGGCCCCACCACATTACCACAGGCACGCTTATCCAATTAACCCTTTAAACTGTGACAGAAGCCCCTTATTCCTAGCGGGTTCATTTTAGACACGTTATTACACATTAATAGGACTGCAGTCAGCCCTGGGCTGCAGAACTGACACTCTACAGTCACTTTATCTGACTCGGGAACCCTGTTACATGGCCTATTCAGTTGGTACATGGTATTACTCTTGCCCCCTTATCCCTGGGGGGAGAGGCACAGGCATTTTGAATACATTTGGCAGTATTACTACCCTGGTTTGGTTGCAGAGCTGACACTTTACAATTCCCAATCTGGTTCAGGGGCACCCAGCCGGGCCAAATACCTTTATTAATGGCCTGCGTACCCCATCACTGTCACACCCACCCCTTCCCCAGAGGCCCTCCTATAAATACCCACCCCTTCCCCAGAGGCCCTCCTATAAATACCCACCCCTTCCCCAGAGGCCCCCCTATAAATACCCACCCTTCCCCAGAGGCCCTCCTATAAATACCCACCCCTTCCCCAGAGGTCCTCCTATAAATGCCCACCCCTTCCCCAGGGGCCCTCCTATAAATACCCACCCCTTCCCCAGAGGTCCTCCTATAAATACCCACCCCTTCCCCAGAGGCCCCCCTATAAATACCCACCCTTCCCCAGAGGCCCTCCTATAAATGCCCACCCCTTCCCCAGGGGACCTCCTATAAATGCCCACCCCTTCCCCAGGGGCCCTCCTATAAATGCCCACCCCTTCCCCAGAGGTCCTCCTATAAATACAGAGGCAGTGGGGCAAGTCGTAGATAAAGTAATGAAATCCCTATAAATGGCTAAGAGCATTTTCCGGAGCAAAGCCTACTAGAAAGAAAGGAAAGTGGGGCCGACATGTACTGTATACATCACTAATACATGTACTGTATACATCACTAATACATGTACTGTATACATCACTAATACATGTACTGTATACATCACTAATACATGTACTGTATACATCACTAATACATGTACTGTATACATCACTAATACATGTACTGTATACATCACTAATACATGTACTGTATACATCACTAATACATGTACTGTATACATCACTAATACATGTACTGTATACATCACTAATACATGTACTGTATACATCACTAATACATGTACTGTATACATCACTAATACATGTACTGTATACATCACTAATACATGTACTGTATACATCACTAATACATGTACTGTATACATCACTAATACATGTACTGTATACATCACTAATACATGTACTGTTTACATCACTAATACATGTACTGTTTACATCACTAATACATGTACTGTATACATCACTAATACATGTACTGTATACATCACTAATACATGTACTGTATACATCACTAATACATGTACTGTATACATCACTAATACATGTACTGTATACATCACTAATACATGTACTGTATACATCACTAATACATGTACTGTATACATCACTAATACATGTACTGTATACATCACTAATACATGTACTGTATACATCACTAATACATGTACTGTATACATCACTAATACATGTACTGTATACATCACTAATACATGTACTGTATACATCACTAATACATGTACTGTATACATCACTAATACATGTACTGTATACATCACTAATACATGTACTGTATACATCACTAATACATGTACTGTATACATCACTAATACATGTACTGTATACATCACTAATACATGTACTGTATACATCACTAATACATGTACTGTATACATCACTAATACATGTACTGTATACATCACTAATACATGTACTGTATACATCACTAATACATGTACTGTATACATCACTAATACATGTACTGTATACAAGAAAAATCAAATCTTACATAGTGTCACGGGAGACCAGGCATTTACCCCTTTTTACCGGAATCATGCATTGAGCAAAACGAGATAAGTGAAATAAATTGTAAATTTATTCACAGGAAAAGGCATACACACAATGGAACGCAAACTGCGTAAGCAGACCTGGGCAAAAAACTAGACTTTCCTAACTTAATATAACGTGAAACAACAGTCTTTAGTTGACCGGGACAGGCCCGGAATGTCCTGGTACTGAAATCGGCACGCAATTCCAGACGCCACCGCTCCGCAGACTTCCGAGGACTTGTAAAATCTTGACTGGGAGGTGCCACTGATTCCCTGGAACTGAAATCGGCATAAAATCCCAGCCACGACCGCTACAATTCTTTCGGAGAACTTGGCCCCGAAATGCTGGACTTTCAAGTCAAATTTCTGAAGCCGGTATCTTTGCTATTTCTCCGGGAGCATCTTTTGGACGTTTCAAATTTGCCGCCGCTGTTCTGGCGCTGAGAATCTGACATCCGGATTGGCTGAGGGATTCTTATAGTATTTCTGGGTTAATTCATGAAATACCCCAGCCAATCACAGCGTGGGAACTTTACTACCAGCCAATTAGAGTGATGCCAGTCCTCTGAAGCCAGGCACGGGAATCCTCTGAATCAGCAAAGGGCATGTGCAAGATTGCCACCTTACCACTGGTATTCAGAGGTTACCCATAGTGCTAGGTGCCTCTACGTCTGGGAAGGCAAATGATAGTCCGGAGGACCTTCATTCATCCCAGGACATGGATACTTCACCTATCCATTGTCACGGTGGCTAGTAACAGGTTATAATATACACAAAATATCTGGGCTGAATTGAACACGACTTAGATATAATAAATATAGTTTATACCTTAAAGAAGGTGAACACACAAGATATACAAATAACAGACGAAATATAGCACTTAGGGGTTGGACAATGAAGCAATCAGGTACAGGATTGGCAATTCATTCAGCAATACAGGATACCAATGAAGACATCACTAAGACACTGGGCATAGGGCTGACACTGGTTTATATGGGATTCCAGTCCTATACCCTGGCATTGAGTGCAAGACATTGGATGACAATTATCTGCACCCAATCCCTCCTTGCCAGCTAACGTGGGAGCATTGTTAGATCATGCCCCCCAGCTAGTTGGCACATGCGCACTTCTGGCCCTTGGGGGGTCTCATTTCTTTAGCCCCACACAAAAGTCAGGGCGCCTATAAGTCTACCAGACTTGGATCTGGTCAGGAAACCCTTTATCTGTAAGTGTGAATTACAGCACTTACAGACCACTCAAGCCCTGCGTTTCTCCGCCCTAATGTATACAGCCAGAGTGGCTGAGCCTTTGATCAGGGGGTCTGTTGTAGACAATGGGTCCCCCCCTGAGCATTAACATTAAATAGAGTCAGAAACTTTGCGGGCTTTTAGCCCCGCTTTGAAACATATTGTATGTATTGTATGTCTTTATTTATATAGCGCCATAAATGTACATAGCGCTTCACAGTAGTAATACATGTGGTAATCGAATAAATAACAGATAATATAAATAACAGATCATGGGAATAAGTGCTTCAGACATATTGTAAAAGTAACATTAAGGAAGGAGTCCCTGCCCCGAGGAGCTTACAATCTAATTGGTAGGTAGGGAGAACGTACAGAGACAGTAGGAGGGAATACTAGTAAGTGCGTCTGCAGGGGGCCAAGCTTTGTGTCATGTGTCCATGACTATCCAGTGCTACTCATATGCTTCTTTAAGCAAGTGTGTCTTAAGGTGGGTCTTAAAGGTGGATAGTGAGGGTGCTAGTCGGGTATTGAGGGGAAGGGAATTCCAGAGGTGTGGGGCAGAAAGTGAGAAAGGTTTAAGGCGGGAGAGAGCTTTAGATACAAAGGGGGTAGAAAGAAGACATCCTTGAGAAGAACGCAAGAGTCGTGATGGTGCATAGCGAGAAATTAGGGCTGAGATGTAAGGAGGGGCAGAAGAGTGTAACGCTTTAAAAGTGAGCAGGAGAATTGAGTGTGAGATGCGTGATTTAATCGGAAGCCAGGAGAGGGATTTCAGGAGGGGAGATGCGGAGACAGATTTAGGAAAGAGTAGAGTGATTCTGGCAGCAGCATTTTTAGGGGAGACAGGTGAGAGGTAGGAAGGCCGGACAGCAGGAGGTTACAGTAATCAAGACGGGAGAGAATGAGGGCCTGAGTCAGAGTTTTAGCAGTTGAGTAACAGAGGAAAGGGCGTATCTTTGTGATATTGCGGAGCAAAAAGCGACAAGCTTTAGAAACGTTTTGAATATGAGAGGAGAATGAGAGAGAGGAATCAAGTGTGATCCCTAGGCAGCGTGCTATATATATTAAAATAATCCATTTGGCTGGGCCGAGCGGGCTGAAACTTGCCAGATCCTCATGCCGGAGGGGACTCTCCATGGTGGCCAAGTTTCAGCCCGCTGCGACCCCCCGGACTGGAGTTACACAATTACAGTTTAAAAGCACTTTTGGAACACAAGGCTTTTTTCTGCCATGCAAGTCAATGGCAGAAACCCAAACCTTGCAATTACCCTGACTCAGTTCTGTTGCCCCGAGAGGGTCGCTATTTGCCATGCAATCCTGCCGGAACTAGGACTACATGGTAACCGAATCTCAGCCCTCCAGGTTAAACAGAACCGGAGTTATGGGTTCCAGGTTTCTGCTCACTCTGACTTTGCCGTTTTTACTCGCGGCTTTTACCTCCGCCATTAGAGTCTATGGTGCGACCCTTGTACCGAGCGCGACCCTTTACCAGGGTCATTAACTCTCGGACCTGATTGGGGTCGTGTGAGGGAGTTCCTAGGGTCTAGGGGCAAAAATAATTTTATTCCTGGGTGCCCTAGAACCTAAGTTTCCCACGCCAATTGAATTTGAACTTGACCGAGGAGTGATAAAAGCTCTCTTCAAGACAATGTTTCTGCTCTTGCGGTCTGCGGTTTGGATGGCTGCCAACCCGTTCCTGGAGATCGGCTTCGAGGAATCCCCATTGAAATTAATGGCTCCATTGACTTACAATGGGGAACCGCTGCTCCTCCTCTCGGGCGCCAACTGCAGGTCTTCTACGATATCAGGCCCAAATCGCCGGAATCTCCATAGGGTTACATGGGGCTGTAATGGCGACCTATGGAGAGACTGCAAAATGGAGCCTGCAAAGGTGGGAAAAGGGACAAAGGGCCATAAACACAAAATTAACATAAACACTTCCCCTCTCACCTGGATCCCAGTGTATGTGGTTGTTGCATACACTGCAAAGGTACAAACGCCAATAATTGTACCAATGTACACATCTAGCAAATAAAACAGTTTGCCCTGAGGCAGGGGAATAAAAATACATTAATTCCCACTAAATATGGGAACAGGATAACCAAGGGACATACCTTTTGGTTGTGAAGCAGGGGCACATAACTATTATACGTACATTTCTGGTTAACCCCTCACTTCCCAGACGGTGGAAGGGGGTGCCTAATGGGGGCGACCCCTTTATTACACGCTTGGCACCTCTCCCCCGTCACATCCATCCTGCCCAGATGGTCTTCACACTTCTGGCATCCTCTGTGGCTTTCAAGTCACCAAAGTTGGTAGCCCAGTGACTCACGGCTACATTTTTGGGGTATCCAGTAACTCTGGAACCCCGATACATAGCCACAATCTGTAAAGACTTTCTCCACAAAACCCACCCTGAAACTCATAGCCTAGCAATCTCTGCTTGCTGCCCCCCCCCCCCGCAATCTCTGCTTGCTGGCACCCCCCCCCCCCCAGCAATCTCTGCTCGCTGGCACCCCTGCCCCCCCCCCAGCAATCTCTGCTTGCTGGCACCCCCCCTCCCCCCAGCAATCTCTGCTCACTGGCACCCCCCCCCCAGCAATCTCTGCTCGCTGGCACCCCCCCCCCCCCACAGCAATCTCTGCTCGCTGGCACTCCTGGAAAGGCAAAAACACGAAAATTATTTATTGTTGCATATTTTAGATACAGTCACAGCAGTACATATACAACAGTCAGGTGCAAGAGCTGACACTCTAGGACCCCAAAACATGGATCAGGGGCAACCAAGTGGGCTTGACCTTTATTAGTGAGCCTGGTTACCCCTTCTCCGTCACACTAGGGACCCCTTGACAAGTTGAGGGACACCTCACACCCCTATGCCCCATTTACCTTTCTGGTCTGTGCTGAAGCAGGGAGTCGCGCAAGCATTTTCAAGGGGTGATTTTGCCGGAGCAATGTGTCTATATGTATCCTGGAATCCAACCTGATTCCCGGCTACATTTTTGGGGTATCCAGCAACTCTGGACCCCGACTATGTAGACATATTCTGACAACACTTTCCCTGTAACCCCCCACCCCCCCTGAAACTCATAGCCCAGCAATCTCTGCTCGCTGGTACCCCCCCTTCACCTCTCGCCCCCAGCAATCTCTGGCACTCTTGGAAAGGTAAAATCACAAACATTCTTTATTGTCGCATGATCTCACCGCCAGCATGTATAATCGCCTTCCACCCTCTCTGTGCCCTAAGTACAACACTTCTGCCATAGCTACTAGACACTTTGTAGGTTTCAGTGTCAGCCCTGCTTCCCTGATCCTACTTAGCACGGCTGCTACATGAATCATGTGAGTCTCCCATGTATTGCTAAACACAGCTATGTCGTCCAAGTATGTCCTTGCGTAAGTACACAAAACCAGGAGCCCCCACTACAGTTTACATGCCGGTAAGTGAGGTGCTTACTAGGGCAGGTACACATGGGAGAAACAGACAACCTAGTAGCATAGCACTCAAATACTCAATTGATTAGTGATTGATTTAAAATACTTTATTGTCATCAAACAAATATAAAATATAGGGTTTTAAAATCAGACAGCACTGACAGTGACTGTGACCATAATTACAGTGCTGTAAAAGCCTGCTGATCATAGCATAGATTAGTGACTAATTAGTCAGCAATCTGATGCTGGGAATAATCCAGCCTAGTGGGTGGTAGAATAAAGGGATAAATGATAACGTCTAATACTAGCACTGCTATAACACAGGGGTATTGTTTGAAGATAAGTACAGACAAGGGTAATCTCCTTGTACTAAGTGTGCTAATAGGCAGGTTTAACTAGTGGTAGGTATTAGGATTAGTTTCTACCTACCAAAATTTATTTTGGACAAAACACAGAAGCCTTGCCACTCAAACACGTGTTATCGAGGTGTAGCTACATGTATGTAGGGGTCACCCTGCTGACAGATCAATGCAGGGCTGGACACTTGGGTTTGTGGCTGCTCATGGTGATGGTGAGGCACCAAACTCTCTGTACAAGATACAGAACACAAGCAGAGACGTGCTGCTGCAGGCTCCCATATGTGTCAGGCTCCTATGGGGATATATTGTAGCCTTCAGTGTGCGATACAGTAACTAACAAAACAAAAACCACTAACAAATACAAACAAATACTAAGACAAACAAATGCTGAGACAAACAGAAGACTGGAATAAATGAAAAACATTTAATACAACAACTAATTGTTCAATAAAAATATAAACACACAATGTCTGGATCAGCACAATGCTTCTCCCTCAGTGATTATATCACTGCCCAGGAGTGGCCGGGGTACGCTGTGTCTGCACAGACCCACTAGCTGCAGTATATAAGGGGCTGATACTGTATATACACTTGCACAGACCCACTAGCTGCAGTATATAGGGGGCTGATACTGTATATACACTTGCACAGTCTCACTAGCTGCAGTATATAGGGAGTTGATACTGTATATACACTTGCACAGTCTCACTAGCTGCAGTATATAGGGGCTGATACTGTATATACACTTGCACAGTCTCACTAGCTGCAGTATATAGGGAGCTGATACTGTATATACACTTGCACAGTCTCACTAGCTGCAGTATATAGGGGGCTGATACTGTATATACACTTGCACAGTCTCACTAGCTGCAGTATATAGGGGGCTGATACTGTATATACACTTGCACAGTGCCACTAGCTGCAGTATATAGGGGGCTGATACTGTATATACACTTGCACAGTCCCACTAGCTGCAGTATATAGGGGGCTGATACTGTATATACACTTGCACAGTCCCACTAGCTGCAGTATATAGGGGGCTGATACTGTATATACACTTGCACAGTCCCACTAGCTGCAGTATATAGGGGGCTGATACTGTATATACACCTGCACAGTCTCACTAGCTGCAGTATATAGGGGGCTGATTCTGTATACACTGGCGACACACTTTATTCGAGCTCGGCTAGTCCCACGAATTCGGGTATACCCGGGTGTATTGAGGTTTGTGACTGTTTTCTGCCCGAGTGCATTGGGTTATTTTCCAGGCAGGGATTGAAGCATTTTATTCCCGCTGGCTGCAATACTGCACAGTATATATATATATACTGCATTACAATTCATGAATTTATGCCATCTGGTAGACACGCGAAGCATTGCAGCCTATTAAATCCTAATCATTATCATTTAACAGATCAGCCGCCCATCAGCCAGGCATGAACCCAGGCTGGGAAGGCAAACGCAACGGGGCTTGTCAGAGGTGAGGAGCGGCGCATTCCAGGTATCTGCCAGGTACATACTGGGTATTTGCTCGAATAAAGTGTGTCGGTGCAGTATACACTTGCACAGTCTCACTAGCTGCAGTGTATAGGGGGCTGATACTGTATATACACTTGCACAGTCTCACTAGCTGCAGTGTATAGGGGGCTCATACTATATATACACTTGCACAGTCTCACTAGCTGCAGTATATAAGGGGCTGATACTGTACATACACTTGCACAGTCTCACTAGCTGCAGTATATAGGGGGCTGATACTGTACATACACTTGCACAGTCTCACTAGCTGCAGTATATAGGGGGCTGATACTGTACATACACTTGCACAGTCCCACTAGCTGCAGTATATAGGGGGCTGATACTGTACATACACTTGCACAGTCTCACTAGCTGCAGTATATAGGGGGCTGATACTGTATACACACTTGCACAGTCTCACTAGCTGCAGTATATAGGGGGCTGATACTGTATACACACTTGCACAGTCCCACTAGCTGCAGTATATAGGGGGCTGATACTGTATACACACTTGCACAGTCCCACTAGCTGCAGAATATAGGAGGCTGATACTGTACATACACTTGCACAGTCTCACTAGCTGCAGTATATAGGGGGCTGATACTGTACATACACTTGCACAGTCTCACTAGCTGCAGTATATAGGGGGCTGATAATGTACATACACTTGCACAGTCCCACTAGCTGCAGTATATAGGGGGCTGATACTGTACATACACTTGCACAGTCTCACTAGCTGCAGTGTATAGGGGGCTCATACTATATATACACTTGCACAGTCTCACTAGCTGCAGTATATAAGGGGCTGATACTGTACATACACTTGCACAGTCTCACTAGCTGCAGTATATAAGGGGCTGATACTGTACATACACTTGCACAGTCTCACTAGCTGCAGTATATAAGGGGCTGATACTGTACATACACTTGCACAGTCTCACTAGCTGCAGTATATAGGGGGCTGATACTGTACATACACTTGCACAGTCTCACTAGCTGCAGTATATAGGGGGCTGATACTGTACATACACTTGCACAGTCTCACTAGCTGCAGTATATAGGGGGCTGATACTGTACATACACTTGCACAGTCCCACTAGCTGCAGTATATAGGGGGCTGATACTGTACATACACTTGCACAGTCTCACTAGCTGCAGTATATAGGGGGCTGATACTGTATACACACTTGCACAGTCTCACTAGCTGCAGTATATAGGGGGCTGATACTGTATACACACTTGCACAGTCCCACTAGCTGCAGTATATAGGGGGCTGATACTGTATACACACTTGCACAGTCCCACTAGCTGCAGAATATAGGAGGCTGATACTGTACATACACTTGCACAGTCTCACTAGCTGCAGTATATAGGGGGCTGATACTGTACATACACTTGCACAGTCTCACTAGCTGCAGTATATAGGGGGCTGATAATGTACATACACTTGCACAGTCCCACTAGCTGCAGTATATAGGGGGCTGATACTGTACATACACTTGCACAGTCCCACTAGCTGCAATATATAGGAGGCTGATACTGTATATACACTTGCACAGTCTCACTAGCTGCAGTATATAGGGGGCTGATACTGTATATACACTTGCACAGTCCCACTAGCTGCAGTATATAGGGGGCTGATACTGTATATACACTTGCACAGTCCCACTAGCTGCAGTATATAGGGGGCTGATACTGTATATACATTTGCACAGTCTCACTAGCTGCAGTATATAGGGGGCTGATACTGTATACACACTTGCACAGTCTCACTAGCTGCAGTATATAGGGGGCTGATACTGTATACACACTTGCACAGTCCCACTAGCTGCAGAATATAGGAGGCTGATACTGTACATACACTTGCACAGTCTCACTAGCTGCAGTATATAGGGGGCTGATACTGTACATACACTTGCACAGTCTCACTAGCTGCAGTATATAGGGGGCTGATAATGTACATACACTTGCACAGTCCCACTAGCTGCAGTATATAGGGGGCTGATACTGTACATACACTTGCACAGTCCCACTAGCTGCAATATATAGGAGGCTGATACTGTATATACACTTGCACAGTCTCACTAGCTGCAGTATATAGGGGGCTGATACTGTATATACACTTGCACAGTCCCACTAGCTGCAGTATATAGGGGGCTGATACTGTATATACACTTGCACAGTCCCACTAGCTGCAGTATATAGGGGGCTGATACTGTATATACACTTGCACAGTCCCACTAGCTGCAGTATATAGGGGGCTGATACTGTATATACACTTGCACAGTCCCACTAGCTGCAGTATATAGGGGGCTGATACTGTATATACACTTGCACAGTCCCACTAGCTGCAGTATATAGGGGGCTGATACTGTACATACACATGCACAGTCCCACTAGCTGCAGTATATAGGGGGCTGATACTGTACATACACTTGCACAGTCTCACTAGCTGCAGTATATAGGGGGCTGATACTGTACATACACTTGCACAGTCCCACTAGCTGCAGTATATAGGGGGCTGATACTGTACATACACTTGCACAGTCCCACTAGCTGCAGTATATAGGGGGCTGATACTGTACATACACTTGCACAGTCCCACTAGCTGCAGTATATAGGGGGCTGATACTGTACATACACATGCACAGTCCCACTAGCTGCAGTATATAGGGGGCTGATACTGTACATACACTTGCACAGTCTCACTAGCTGCAGTATATAGGGGGCTGATACTGTACATACACTTGCACAGTCTCACTAGCTGCAGTATATAGGGGGCTGATACTGTACATACACTTTCACAGTCCCACTAGCTGTAGTATATAGGGGGCTGATACTGTACATACACTTGCACAGTCTCACTAGCTGCAGTATATAGGGGGCTGATACTGTACATACACTTGCACAGTCCCACTAGCTGCAGTATATAGGGGGCTGATACTGTACATACACTTGCTCAGTCCCACTAGCTGCAGTATATAGGGGGCTGATACTGTACATACACTTGCACAGTCTCACTAGCTGCAGTATATAGGGGGCTGATACTGTACATACACTTGCACAGTCTCACTAGCTGCAGTATATAGTGGGCTGATACTGTACATACACTTGCACAGTCTCACTAGCTGCAGTATATAGGGGGCTGATACTGTACATACACTTGCACAGTCCCACTAGCTGCAGTATATAGGGGGCTGATACTGTACATACACTTGCACAGTCTCACTAGCTGCAGTATATAGGAGGATGATACATATGGGAGCCTGCAGCAGCACGTCTCTGCTTGTGTACTGGATCTTGTACAGAGAGTTTGGTGCATATAGAAGGAACATTGAGGTACATGGTCCCCTCAATTAACTAGTGCTACAGAGCATTGTGTCCACATTATATAATAAAGTGAATTGCTGCATCCGGAAAATACAATGAGAAGTGGAGCTTATTTGAATTAACCCCTAGTTGGGACGTGGTCTGGCAGGACTGTGAAGGGTTGTCCGGGGGAAGTCCTAAACCCACCCAGACCCCATACACGAATCCTGCAACTCAATGAACCAGTACACCTGGGGAAGCTCCCACTTTCAAAATGGTAGTGACAAAGTACTCACATATGTCTTTAATTCATCCGGTCTTGTGTGCTCCAGGCTGTATGAGGATACAGGAGAAAATCAACACCGCCAAGGAGGAGAGTGAAACAGCGGGCACGGCCGCGCAACAAAAGTAGTAAAGGCGGGACTGTGCTATAAAGACAACTTTATTTCGGCATGGATTTATAAAACCAAGAGGAGGGGTAGCACCCCCCCCGCCCGCACCTCTTACGCGTTTCACCCGCTCTGGGCTTTTTCAAAAAGTAGCGTTACTTGTGCACAGCCTCCTAAAGTACCGGATACAACCGGACGTGACGTCACTCCGCCATACTATCTGTATATCCCTGTATACTATCTTGGGAGTACTTGCATCCCATTGGCTGAGTGACGTCACGTCCGGTTGTTATCATTTGTCTCCAGAGAGTTTGGTGCTTCACGATCATCATGAGCAGCCACAAACCCCGTGTCCAGCCCTGCATTGATCCGTCAGCAGGGTGACCCCTACATACATGTAGCTACACCTCGATAACGCGTGTTTGAGTGGCAAGGCTTCAGTGTTTTGTCCAAAATAAATTTTGGTAGGTAGAAACTAATCCTAATACCTACCACTAGTTAAACCTGCCTATTAGCACAGCAGGTATGGGAAATAAATCCCTGTAGGTGCTACAAATGTCTCTGCAGTATTGTGCAATATAGCATAGGAGTCCAGGCAAGAGTTAACTTCTTATGCAGTATATTTAGGCATTGAGTGCTCACTTGATGGCCATATGATAGGGTAATATAAAGAGTGGTATGCAGGCACCTTAGAGGTACCTTATTTGTAGCCCGGTCTACTAATGCCATAAATTAAAGCATTTTTTAATTTGCAAGCAGCCTCCAGCCCTTTCATTTTTTCAGCAGTGCTCCACCACTTTCTTCTCTGCCTATTAGCACACTTAGTACAAGGAGATTACCCTTGTCTGTACTTATCTTCAAACAATACCCCTGTGTTATAGCAGTGCTAGTATTAGACGTTATCATTTGTCCCTTTATTCTACCACCCACTAGGCTGGATTTTTCCCAGCATCAGATTGCTGACTAATTAGTCCCTAATCTATGCTATGATCAGCAGGCTTTTACAGCACTGTAATTATGGTCACAGTCACTGTCAGTGCTGTCTGATTTTAAAACACTATATTTTATATTCGTTTGTTGACAATAAAGTAAATTAAATCAATCACTAATCAATTGAGTGTTTGAGTGCTATGCTACTAGGTTGTCTGTTTCTCCCTTGTGTCTGCCATGCGCGTGCGTAACCCTGAATCCCTTCCACTAATCTATGGACCAGGCGTTGGAAGGCAGCTGGGGCATTTTTCATACCAAATGGCATCACTAAAAATTCAAAGAGGCCACTTGGAGTGATACATGCTGACTTCTCCCCGGCCTCCTGGGTCAGAGGGATTTGCTAGTAACCTTTGGACAATGTAACGGGTGCTCACCACAAACTGGACGGGAGCGCAAAGCTGAGGTGGGGATGTTAGTAGCCACCGACCTGCAACCACGTAACCGCGTCTGGAGTGCAGAATAAGGGTCGTGTGGCTGGGTCAGGGTAGGAGAGGTCTGAATGGTAGTATATACTAGCCGTGGTCAGCAACTTGAGAGAGTAGAATCATCGTTATCTGTAGCCGTGGTCAAGGAGGAGAGAGGGTGCAAGTCCAGAAGCGAGCCGAGGTCAAGGGTCAGAGAAGGCAGAGGTCCAGGTACGAGACGTGGTCAAAAATTAGAAGCAAAACAAGACAAGGCAGTAGGTTGATTGATGCGAGCACACGAAACACAAACCTAAGTTTATGCTCAGCCAGTTTGTAGGAGGGCTGGCTGAGCATTTAAAGGGCAGGCAGCCAATGGAAATGCAGCACACAGGTGCAAGGTAACGAATGCAGGACAGCCCACAGCTGCAGGGTATTGAGTAGTTAGACATATGCTGTCCGCTGATAGGCCGGGGCAGAATGCACTACAGGTGCGGAGCAGCTGATGAGTGTTAACCCTTTTTTTGCCTGTGTCCGCGCGGCGCCTGCATGTGGAGTGTAATGTGCAAACCTTAGGAAAAAATGTTTTCCTAGGGAAGCAAGACCGGCCGGTCATATATATAATCAAAAGAATACAAGGACCATAATGCTAATGCCTCAACACAAATGCACCACACGTGCAACAAAGGTGTAACAAAGGCAAAACAGCACACAAGAAAAAATAAGTGAGCCTATAACAAACAGCGGATATGAAGGAGAATATAATCTCAACTGCAGTATATCTAGAGAAATTCCTGATATACTATAAGACTGTAGATAAGATGCAATACGTTACCGCTGATTTTTCCGAGCTCTTTGACAGACTCAGGGGTCCACCATTTTTACCAAGTATGATCTACGAGGAGCATACAACCTGGTAAGAACTTGTCAGGGGGATGAGTGGAAGATAGCCTTTAACATTCGGGATGGACATACTGAGTATCTTGTGATGCCTTTCAGTTTTGCAATGCCCCGCAGTGTTCCAAGACTTTGTAAATGAAATTTTTAGAGATCTCCTTGACCAATACGTAATTGTCCACCTAGATAACATATTGATTTTCTCCAAAACCATACAGGAACATTCGGGACACGTTAAACAGGTGCTTCAAAGATTACGGGAAAACCACCTATTCGCCAAATTGGAAAAATCAAATTCCACCAGACAACAACGTCTTTTCTGGGATACATCATCTCCGACACTGGTCTTGCCATGGATCCAGACAAAGTGAAGGCGGTGGTGGATTGGCCTCGTCCCACGACTCTCAAAGCTGTGCAGCGGTTCCTTGGTTTCGCTAACTACTGTAGCGGTCATGTAAAATGCCTACAGTCATCTCTCCTGTTGGCAGTAAGGCCTGGTAAGTGTGGGCATGCCAGCAGTAATTATGGAGGTTTCCCCTCACACCCTGGTGGGGTGCCCTGTGTATGGCTGGGACTGGTCACATGCTCTGACTCCATGGTTAGTGATGTCAGAGGTGTGTCAGCCTCAGAAGCTTACATAAGGCACAGCACTGTGTCTAAAAGTTAGTTGCTAGAAAGTTCTGCTGAGAGGAGGAAGGAGTTCCAGCTCTTGTCAGAGCTGAGGAAGGAGTTCCAGTTCTATCAGAGTGTCAGTTATGTTATAGTAACTCCATGGGAGGCTGTGTCCAGGGACCTGGCACAGGATAGTGATTCCTGCGGGAATAAGTGAATCCCTGATCTAGGTGATATACCTATCTAAAGGGAGCACGGGCGAGATGATCGGCTGAATATACCCCATTGTGGAGGGCAGCTATGCCCACCGTGACAATAAAGATGGAGCTGATCAGAGAAACCCCTGTGTGTGAGAGTCCAATGATTACACAGGAGGTTGCACCACCGAGGAGTTCCTCGTCAGGATCATCCCCATGCGGACGCAGGGACCCTGGTGAGGTGGAGGCGCTGCACTGGAATTAGGTGAGACTCAGCACACTACCTCAGCTGCCTGTCTGGACGGGTCCTCCCCACACACCATCATGCGGGAGACTCAGGAGTCCTGTAGCCAACAGGTGCACCATCAGGCATATCTACACTGTAATGGGGTCCGGTTAGACCACAGGGGCCAATGTGAGATTGGGTGGGTCAGGCCGGGCCAGAAATACCGTTACATTTGGAGGCGAGCTGCTGAGATCAGATCTGTCATCAGGACAGGCTTTAGCTAGGTCACTTGGAAACAGGGAGAAGTGT
Source organism: Ascaphus truei (assembly GCF_040206685.1). NCBI lineage: Eukaryota > Metazoa > Chordata > Amphibia > Anura > Ascaphidae > Ascaphus > Ascaphus truei. Next base: position 139,269 of record NW_027453834.1, read on the forward strand.
CTGCTGCCACTTTGTGCTGCGTAGGGACGGACCTAGGGGTGGTCAGGGGCTGACGGGATATTGTCAGTTCGCAGGGACAACCTAGGGGCCTGAAAGGAGTGAGGGGTTTGGAGCCGGGCTATAGCTGACCGAGTCACCTTGAGGCAGTGCTAGTTGGTAGGATGCCAGAAGGGACAGCCTGTTAACTTGGTCAGGAGTCCTGGAGAGGGTCTGCGCTAGGCTGACCAAGACAGGTAGACGCCCCAAGTACTGCATGGCAGAGCCAGAGTACCTAGCCCATTCCAGACACTCACCGTAGGGAGCACAGACTGGGAGGAAGGAGTCACAGCAGACACTAAGAGAGTGAGCCTAGCCTGAGGTAGTGCAACACTGGGTCACACCTAGATAAGGTACATATGTGGTGGTGCATCTGAAGCTAATCTTTATTGTACCGGTGTGGTGGCTGCCCCGCAGAGTGGAGCCCCATGTACAGTAACAGCAGCGAGAAAATGGCGACCGCAAGAATGGAGGATCCGCGCGGTGCGGATAGTCCAAAATGGCGGACGGAGGCTAATAGAGAGAGCGCACATGGTGTGTGTGCGTGTAAAGAGGACATGGGACAATTGATGAAGCGGTACTTCAGTCTTTATCAGGATGACGGAGAGGATCTACCTGGGTTCCTCCTGCGGATTGGAGCCGTCTTACAGGAGATGCAAAAGGGGGATCATATTAAGGCCACTGAGGTGGAGGTGTACTTTTGTGATCAAATCCTGAGAGGAGCGATACCTGACCATCCTGTCGTGGCTAAGATGCGGTGCTCCTGGATGCGGGGTGTCCCCCTTTCCTTCGGGAGGCTATTGGGTGAGATAGAGGAATATGAGGTTGCAGCTGCTGCGAATATGGATTGCAGAGCGATCCAAAATGGCGGTTCCCGCTACCCGGGGAGACCGCGTGGGCCAGTTGCAGAAAATTCTGCAAATGCTAAAATTGCAGAAAGTTGGCCGGGATTGGCGCCAAAGAGAAAACCACACCCTGCGGGGAGGTATGGCGCGAAAGCTGTAGCCGCGCCCTCAGAGACTGTGACGGACTTAGAGCCAATTAGGGGCCATAACGTGAAAGAGTGTGCCGCCCCTCCTTTAAATTCCACCAGGGGGAGCGAGAGTTTTGAGCAGTCATCAGCCATTTCTGTTCACCAGGAGGAGGAGCCGGGACTCTATATCAATATGAGTACTGCTGAAGTTCAGGCTGTCTTCAGGGAGAAGTTACTTAGTGCCTCCCATGACCAACACCCAGCTGTGGTGATGCCCCAGCCGGCGGACCACACCAGTGAAGCTGGAGATAAGGAATCACCTGCCCCGTTATCTGTGGAACCGGAGAGACCACTGTGCAAAGTGTCTCCCGTAACCAGCACAACAAAGAGCGAGATGGACATTGGGGTATATCCCTACTCATTGCCAGGATGCTCCCTGGTAGTCAAGGCGGGGGCGGACACAGCCATGCTGACGGCTGAAGCCCCGCGTGCGGCCTGCACCGAACCAGTTGATCCCGGAGAATGGGGATCGCTCCTAACGAGCAGAACGGAGCCTGAAGAGAGAGGGGTCTACAACCGTGGTGAGAACCCGGAACCTCACCGTCGGTCCCCTGCGGCAGTGCCACTCCCCGAGTCGGAGTTCGGTTCCTCGAAAGAGGAACAAGCGATCCTAACGACGGTGGTGATGCGCCTACCGGCGGACCACTTCAGCGGTGCTGGAAAAGAACCGGCACTTACCTGTGTCGCGGCGGAGCGGAGTCTCGTGTCGCCGGTGCAGAACCAACCCGAGAGGCGGAGTCCCACGGCCGTGGTGACTTACAGTGCGGAAGGAGGAGAGGATTCCATCCCGAGCCGACGGAGCGGTGAGATACATCCTTACCCTCCCCAGGCGCCGGTGGTGGCAACGGCAGAGGAAGGCCTAGCCCAGGCCCGAGCGGAGCGGAGAGCAGACCCATCACTTCCGGCGGCGGATGTCGTTGTGGAGGAAGAGATCCCGCTTGGGGATCCATCGCAAGATGGCGGAGTATCCGGTTCCGGTGATGACGTCACTTCCGGCGGAGGTAGCGGAACGACCAGAAAGAGAACCACAACGCCTCGGCGATCGGGCAATGCTTCCCGATCACCTGTGTCAACACAGAGCTGGCAGGCTGCGAGGAGAGCTGAGACGGGTGAGGCCCAACCAGCGGCACGTCCGCACAATAATACGGGACTATCCGAAGGCAGAGAGCGGGTCGGAACCCCGCGGATGCCCATTACCTGTCCCTATGCCCAAACCCATGCCCTAGATAAAGCCCCTGTCCCAGTCACCTTTTCCCGTGGGTCAACGTCCAATTTGGGAATGTCGGGAGGGTCCCAGGGAATCGGTGAGGAACGGACTGGGGAGAGACTGAACAGCTATGCCTCTGATGGTGGGTCGAGGGGTGGAGGGCAGTTGGGAAAAGTATCCGAGTCCCGATGGGTACCTAGTGTGGCCGTAGTTAAGTCTCAGGATAGCTCCAAACAAGAGAGGTGGTCTAGGCCTCTTTCATCAAGGACCTCTGGGGTATCTTCTTGGGGGAATACAGAGGAGGGGGACTCACTAGAGTGGGGGTCTGAGGAACATAAGGAGACCCGATGGTGGGCGGTGGGGGAATTTACACCGGCCCAGAAGAAGAGGAAGATGCAGGAACGATGGTTTCAGATATGTCAGCATAATATAGAGCCTATGGGGCCTGGGATATTATCTGACCCCGTGGACACAGACGAGCCCCTGTCATGGGTGTTGCCAGGGAGGGCAGGGAACGCAGAGCTGACTAGGAGCAGCCGGGCCGAGAGGGCTATTATAGCTAAGTACAAAGCGCCCCACAGGTTGGAGTACCTGTATGTCCCTGAACCCCTCATGGAAGGAGAAATTGAGTTTAAAATGGGTTCCACTGGTGAGGATAGGGGATATGGCACTGATGAGGAGGAAGGATCAGGGGAAGAAGATTGGGATCCTGGCGGGTTATATGAGAAGTGTCACCCAGAGGGTTACAGCATTGCTGCTTTAAGCCCAGTGGACCATGCTGTGCGCAAGCCACCGTAAGAGGGTATGGTAGTACCACTAATGGATACTCCATAAGGGAGTAACCCTGGTTGTTATACATCTATGTTAGGATGTATCTGTTATGTTATGATGAAGAGATGTACTGTAATGTTGTGACTAATTATGTTTTCCGTTACAGTGCTTCCTGGAAAGAGGTATACAAATTTAGGTCCCAGCGAGGGCGATGGGATTCACCAGGGGGAGAATGTAGCGGTCATGTAAAATGCCTACAGTCATCTCTCCTGTTGGCAGTAAGGCCTGGTAAGTGTGGGCATGCCAGCAGTAATTATGGAGGTTTCCCCTCACACCCTGGTGGGGTGCCCTGTGTATGGCTGGGACTGGTCACATGCTCTGACTCCATGGTTAGTGATGTCAGAGGTGTGTCAGCCTCAGAAGCTTACATAAGGCACAGCACTGTGTCTAAAAGTTAGTTGCTAGAAAGTTCTGCTGAGAGGAGGAAGGAGTTCCAGCTCTTGTCAGAGCTGAGGAAGGAGTTCCAGTTCTATCAGAGTGTCAGTTATGTTATAGTAACTCCATGGGAGGCTGTGTCCAGGGACCTGGCACAGGATAGTGATTCCTGCGGGAATAAGTGAATCCCTGATCTAGGTGATATACCTATCTAAAGGGAGCACGGGTGAGATGATTGGCTGAATATACCCATTGTGGAGGGCAGCTATGCCCACCGTGACAATAAAGATGGAGCTGATCAGAGAAACCCCTGTGTGTGAGAGTCCAATGATTACACAGGAGGTTGCACCACCGAGGAGTTCCTCGTCAGGATCATCCCCATGCGGACGCAGGGACCCTGGTGAGGTGGAGGCGCTGCACTGGAATTAGGTGAGACTCAGCACACTACCTCAGCTGCCTGTCTGACGGGTCCTCCCCACACACCATCATGCGGGAGACTCAGGAGTCCTGTAGCCAACAGGTGCACCATCAGGCATATCTACACTGTAATGGGGTCCGGTTAGACCACAGGGGCCAATGTGAGATTGGGTGGGTCAGGCCGGGCCAGAAATACCGTTACACTACTATCGCAGTTTCATCCAAAAATGTTACCTCTGTGGTAGCCCCTATTAAGGCATTGACACAAAAAGGAGCCAACCCTATGCTTTGGTCCCATGCAGCCCTTCAGGCATTCGAAAGACTGAAGACTGCTTTCATACCAGCCCCTGTGCTCATGCATCCCAATCCAGCGTTGTCCTTTACGCTCGAGGTGGATGCTTCTGATGTCGGGGCCGGAGCGGTATTGTCCCAAAGAAAGACTCCTCAAGCCAAACTTCATCCGTGCGCTTTTTTTTCCAAAAAAATTTCATCCGCTGAGCAGAATTATGATGTTGCAATCGCGAACTCCTGGCCATCAAGATGGCCTTAGAAGATTGGAGGCATCTGCTCGAAGGTACGTAAAATCCTGTCACCATACTGACAGATCACAAGAATTTATTATACATGCACACAAGCAAGTTACCTGTCTACCCTAGAGGAAAAAATTGTGGGTAGTGAGCAAAACATGCTCTCCCTTCAGGAGGAATTTCGATCTCTCTTTCTCGTACCCTACAGGAATCGCGTCCCTCAGTTGTGCCTGCTGTTCCTAATCTTTCCACTACTCCAGCTTTGCCTTTCCCCCAAGAACCTCGTCTACCTGCCCCCAACCTCTATGGGGGTGACCCTCACGAATGCCGGGGGTTTTGAATCAATGTTTTATACAATCCGCTGAGCAGAATTATGATGTTGCAATCGCGAACTCCTGGCCATCAAGATGGCCTTAGAAGATTAGAGGCATCTGCTCGAAGGTACGGAAAATCCTGTCACCATACTGACAGATCACAAGAATTTATTATACATGCACACAAGCAAGTTACCTGTCTACCCTAGAGGAAAAAATTGTGGGTAGTGAGCAAAACATGCTCTCCCTTCAGGAGGAATTTCGATCTCTCTTTCTCGTACCCTACAGGAATCGCGTCCCTCAGTTGTGCCTGCTGTTCCTGATCTTTCCACTACTCCAGCTTTGCCTTTCCCCCAAGAACCTCGTCTACCTGCCCCCAACCTCTATGGGGGTGACCCTCACGAATGCCGGGGGTTTTGAATCAATGTTTTATACAATTTGAAATTAATCCTTCTCGCTACTCTGCGCCCCGCGCCAAGGTGGCGTATATTGTTTCTCTTCTAATTGATCACGCTCTTGCCTGGGCCTCTCCCATCTGGGAATGAAGATCCGACCTCACACAGGATATCGGAGCATTTGCCCGGATGTTCCGGAAAGTGTTTGATACGCCCGGTCGTAAGGTATGTGCTTCCTCTACACCTTTTCATATTTCTCAACGCAATCGTCCAGTCGCCAAATACGCACTCGAGTTTAGAACTATAGCTGCAAAAAGTGACCGTAATGACAAAGCTTTGGGCGCGGCCTTTTGGCAAGGATTATCTGAAGCCTTGAAAGATGAGCTAGCAGCCTATGACAGTCCCACCGATTTGGAGGAACTTAACGTATTAAGGTGGATCGTCGCCTACTGGAGAGGAGATCAGAGAAGTCTCATCATCATGTCACTCCATCCTGAATCAATCCCGGTCAGGTGAGCCAAGTTGACATTTCTTCCTCATACACGTCCGAGCCTATGCAATTAGGGGGTACTAGCCTTTCCAAATCTGAGAAATTACGATGCAAGAATGCTGGTCTATGCCTTTACTGTGGTGTTTCTGGACATTTTGCATATTCCTGTCCCCAAAAGTCGGGATACGCAAAGTTCCCATGAGACCCGGGGGAGTTTCATTGGGAACGCTTTTCTCACCCCTATTTCAAATGACAACCCTTCTCGGATTCTTATCACCATTACTCTCTATGGGGAGGGCTTCCAAGAATCTACGCATGCTTTCCTCGATTCAGGTTCCGGAGGAAACTTCATAGATCAAGCTTTCGCAGAACGCCATCTAGTTCCGACCAGGAGCAGAAAGAAGGCCATCGCTCTTGAAGCTATTGACGGAAGACCTCTGCAGCCGGCATTTATCTCCTTTGAGACAGAGGTGCTTCAGCTCAAGGTACAAAACACACACCTGGAAAAGATCCAATTCAATGTTATCTACACTCCTTCCATCAGCATGATCCTCGGGCTACCCTGGCTACAGATACACAACCCTCGGGTGGATTGGCTCAATAAGGAACCCATTAAATGGAGCGCCTTTTTCCATAAGAATTGCATCCTTGAAGCAAGTAGCATTGGGGGTACCACCATGTCCGAGGAAAAGGAAAGGCTCCAATTGCCAGAAGAGTACGCTGAGTTCCAGGACGTCTTCGATAAGGTCAGATCGGAGGTTCTTTCCCCTCACCACCCGTTCGATTGTCCCATTGATCTACTTCCAGGCACCACACCTTCTAGAGGGACTTCCTATCCGTTGACTATGCCTGAAACCAAGGCAATGAAGGAATATATTGCAGAGAACTTACAGAAGGGATTTATATGTAAGTCCACATCTCATGCAGGCGCAGGGTTTTTCTTTGTGAAGAAAAACGACAGAACCTTACGCCCTTGCATAGACTATCGTTCCCTCAACAAAATCACCGTCAAGAACCGCTACCCTTTGCCCCTCATTTCTGAACTGTTTGATCGATTACAAGGAGTTAGTATTTTTTCTAAATTGTATTTACGAGGTGCTTATAATCTTATCAGGATCTGTCAGGGTTATGAATGGAAGACTGCTTTCAACACCAGAGATGGACATTATGAGTACTTGGTCATGCCTTTCGGTCTGTGCAATGCCCCAGCCGTGTTTCAGGATTTCGTAAATGAAGTTTTCAGGGATCTTCTCAACTCCTTTGTAATCATCTATCTCGATGACATATTAATATTCTCTAAATCCAGACAGGAACACATCTCTCATGTGAAACAGGTGCTCCTTCGCTTACGCAAGAACAAACTTTTTGCCAAACTGGAGAAATGTCATTTTCATCAAACATCTACCATTTTCCTAGGCTACATAATTTCTGATACCGGCCTCACCATGGATCCCGCCAAGGTCAAAGCAGTCCTGGATTGGCCACAGCCGATTACCCTTAAAGCAGTACAGCGTTTTCTTGGATTCTCTAGTTATTATCATAGGTTCATCCAAAATTTCTCTTCCTTAGTGGCTCCACTTACGGAATTAACCAAGAAAGGAGCGGACCCTGCTTCCTGGCTCGCTGCTGCACTTCAGTCTTTCGCCTGTCTCAAGAAGGCCTTTGTGTCTGCCCCTATTCTTATTCATCCTGATCCCAAACGTCATTTTACTCTTGAGGTTGACGCTTCTGATGTGGGTGTAGGCGCTGTTCTGTCTCAAAGGAAGAATTCCCTAGCCAGGTTGCATCCATGCGCGTTCTTTTTGGAAAAAAATAATCCTGCTGAACGCAACTATGATATTGGGAACCGAGAACTCTTAGCCATGAAATTGGCCCTCGAAGAATGGAGACATCTGCTGGAGGGTACCGAAGATCCGATAACTATCCTCGCGGATCATAAGAACTTGCTGTACATTGAAGGCGCACGTCGCCTGGGAGTCCGCCAAGCTAGATAGCCGCTATTTTTCTCCAGATTTAATTTAATAATTTCCTACCTTCTCGGGTCCGAGAATGTCAAAGCTGACACGTTATCTCTGCAATTTTCCCTGGACGACAAGACTGAGGATCAGCAAAAACCCATTCTACCGCCTAAATGTATTCTATCGGCCACATCATTTGGAGCGCTCAAAGACATTGTCTGTCAACAAAGTCACATTCCTCCTGGCATCTCGCCTCCACAGGACAGTCTCTTCACTTCTTCCCTGCACCGTAAGAAGGTCCTCGAGTGGAGTCATTCGTCCAAATCTGCAGGCCACCCTGGCACCAAGAGGACTCTTGACCTCATCTCTCGCACCTTTTGGTGACCAGGAATGCAAAAAGGACATGCCAGGACTAAGACGCCCAGAAAACCTCCTTCGGGTCTTCTTCAACCTCTACCTGTTAATGATCGGCCATGGACACATTTGTCCATGGATTTCATTGTGGATTTATCTTGTTCCAAGGGTATGAACACAATTCTTGTAGTAGTGAACCGATTCTCGAAACAGGCCCACCTCATACCCCTCAAGGGTCTCCCCAATTCTCCCAAATTAGCTGACATCTTCACCATGGAGATCTTTCGGTTACATGGAGTACCATTGGTAATTGTTTCAGATAGAGGCTCGCATTTTATTTCCCGTTTCTGGCGCTCGTTTTGTCTCTAGCTAGGTATCGCCCTCCATTTCTCATCAGGATACCACCCACAGAATAATGGTCAAATGGAGAGGACCAATCAGTCTCTTGAACAGTATCTACGTTGCTTTATATCAGACTCCCAAGATGACTGGGCTGAACTCTTACCCTGGGCAGAATTCGCCCACAACAACGCACGGAGTAGTTCAACCCTGGAGTCCCCTTTCTTCGTAAATTACGGATTCAACCCATCTACTCTTCCTCTTGTTCTACCTTCCTCAGGGGTCTCAGCGGCAGATGACAGAATCAAAACATTACAAGACTTGTGGAAAAGGATTCAGTATTCAGGTCAACATCAGGCAAGCACTCAATATGCAGAAGAATCAGGCAGATCGCCATTGCAGACCTGCTTTGGACCTTAAACCTGGCGACAAGATCTGGTTGTCATCCAGGAAAATCAGGCTGAAAGTCCCCTCTATGAAATTCGCACCCAGATTTCTTGGACCCTTCTCTATTTCCGAGAGGATCAATCTGGTTGCGTATCAGCTCGCTCTCCCGTCTTCCATGAGGATCCCTTCCGTGTTCCATGTTTCACTTCTCAAAACTGTGGTCCAGAATGCCTTTTCAGTTCCGGTTCCCTCCACTTCTCCTCATATAGTTCAAGGCCAACCTGAGTATGAGATTCAATCTATTCTTGATTCGAAAATCTCCAGAGGATCTCTGCATTATCTGGTGCATTGGAGAGGTTTCGATCCGGAGGAAAGATCCTTGATTCCGAGTCATCAGGTCCACGCAGCCAGACTGGTTCGCATTTTTCATTCCATCGTGGAGTCGCCCGGAGGTCGTTCCTAAAGGGGGGGGTACTGTGAGGATTCGCCATCCTGGCGGTCGCAGACCGTCTCCTCACCTCAATAACCCTTCCGTGACTAACACTCAGGATGCGCTATTTCGTGGTCCCGTTATGCGTGTGCGGATCTTGAGCGGTCTGACTCTCTGCCCGCGGGTTCTGACTCCTCCCCCCGCTCTGACGCACGATGGGTGCGCTTGTCCAGCCTCCCCGCTGATGCATGTTCCAAGCTCTGCTCCCGCTCTAATGATAGACAGGACCGGCGTGGGAGTGATGCTTGTCTCAGGCTCCACCCCCTGACCGCTATGACGCGCGTGGGTTGGCGCGCGATCGGTTCCGCCCCATCTCTGATCAGGCTGCATCATAGGGCACACCTCTGTGCACCAGCAGCCTATTGGAGTCTACTTCCTGGTTCCACCCTGGTTGGCTATTGGATGCCCCTCCTTTATATACCTTCTTGCTGCATACTCTCATTGCTGAGCATAGTCTAGTGTGACGCCGTGCCTTGCTGCATTCCGTTTCCTGTGACCTTGCCTTGCCTTGCTTGTTAACTTCTTGTTGCCTGATCCTGCTTTTCTCCTTGAACTCCGCACCTCTCCTCTCCTGATCCGGCTACGAACGACCATTCTCCTGTCTCCAGTCCTGACCTTGGCTAAGTACTCCAACGATCCGCTACTCTCCTCTCCTGAACCTGGCTACGTACCCCAACAATCCGCTACTCTCCAATCCTGAACCTGGCTACGTACCCCGACTATCCGACACTCTCCTATCCTGAACCTGGCTACGTACCCCGACGATCCGATACTCTCCTATCCTGAACCTGGCTAAGCACCCTGACAATCCGATACTCTCCTATCCTGAACCTGGCTATGCACCCCGACTATCCGATACTCTCCTATCCTGAACCTGACTACGTACCCTGACTATCCGCTACTCTCCTATCCTGAACCTGGCTATGTACCCCGACTATCCGACACTCTCCTATCCTGAACCTGGCTACGTACCCCGACTATCCGACACTCTCCTATCCTGAACCTGGCTACGTACCCCGACAATCCGCTACTCTCCAATCCTGAACTTGGCTACGCACCCCGACGATACGTAACTCTCCGCTCCTGACCTGGCAAGTACTTGTACTATTCTCCAATCTATAATCCTGACCTGGCTTGCATGATTACTCTACATCCTAGGCGCGCCCGCGTGGCGGTGGGTTGGCGTTAACCAATTCCCTACATCTGCACCGCGGTCGCGCTTCGTTTGTGGTAAGCTAAATGTTACAATTCGCAAATTAAAGTTGAAACGGTTCTTCTCTATTTGGTCTGCAAAGAGATCTGAGGGTGTTCCTCTTCTGAGCAACAGTGAGTTGGGGTGTATAGATTTTCTGACTGATCTTTTGGGTGAATCAACCCAGCACACTGACAATACTGTATGTCACCTTTGATTAATGATTACTCCTCAGGTAAAGACTGTTAGAACTTATGGATGAATCCCTACAGGCAGGTATTAAGCACACCACGCTGAAACCTAGATCGCTCTTCTACCCTTACCAATCTAAAGGTAGCTACATTGGTACCTTTTATACATTGGTACTCCGTGATTTAGAGAAGTTATGTAATGAATCACCATTTATTCGGAGTAATTTGAGTAAGGGGGAGAATAAAGCTTTAGGTGAGCTTAGGAGTCTTGGGACTCTGATGGTGAGACAGGCTAACAAGGGAGGGAGTATTGTACTCAGGATCGGGATGATTATCTCTCCGAGGCCTACGGACTCCTGTCTGACACCAAGGCCTACAAGATTCTTTCCAGTGATCCCACTCTTCTTTTTCAGTCACAACTCTTCAATTTACTTAAACAAGGTTTATTCTGAACAAAGATGAATTTAGGTAAATATATATATATATATATATATAAAAACACAGAAAAAACAGGCGCACTCATAGCGTAAAATTGTATAACAATAAAGTTTATGGAATGAAGGATTTAAAAATACACACTCACAAACATAGCTGAATATAAAGCATTTTTGAGTAAAACTCAGCCCGTCAGACGCAGGAACCCAGTATGGAGGACTTCGATGTGATGTCCGTGGTATGTCCTACTGCAGTAGCCCCTCTGTGTCCTTGCAGGGACCGAAGAGCACGAGGGACGCCGCCTTCCCCTTGCTCCGGCGTCACACAGTAAGTTCTCTGATCCAAATCTCGCGAGAACTCGGTGACGTCAGTGAGTTTCAACCGGAGAGAGTTCACAATGGAAAACGGGCTGGACGGCTGGGCGGCTGAGATAAATCCGCTGGTCTCTGATTAAAGCCTTGAGATCAGACTTTATAAACCGTGGATATAACCACAGAATTGTAGACCAGCAAATTCACAAAGCCACCAGAATACCAAGAAGTGATCTCCTTGAATACAAACAGAAGGAGACAAGCGACAGGGTACCTTTGGTGGTCACATATAACCCACACCTAGGAGCCCTACGCAAGATCGCCAGGAAACTACAACCCATCCTCCAGGAAGATACAAGACTGCAACAGGTCTTCCCTGAATCACCCTTATTATCATACAGACAACCCCATAATCTCAAGAATATTATGGTGAGGAGTAAAGTATTCAGCAGTACAACTGAATGCGGGACAAAACCATGCCAGGACCCAAGATGCAAAACCTGCGCAATGCTCTACACAGCGGACACAATACAAATACCGAACAGGAATCGGGAATACAAAATCAGAGGAAGGTTCACCTGTTCTTCCAGCAATGTCGTGTACCTCATCATGTGCATGAAATGCCCAGGGGGCTGCTACTACATAGGTGAGACAGGGCAGGGGCTAAACAAGAGAATGAACCTGCATCGCCACAGCATCACACGCGGTACAAGAGACAGTCCTCTTGGCGAACATTTCTCTGACTCTGGCCATAAGATGAACGATCTGAGGGTTGCCATACTCAAAGGTAATCTTAAAACCCCAAAAGAGAGACGGTTGCATGAATACAAATTTATGCAACTGTTCGGGACACTTAGCAGTGGCCTAAACAGAGATCGAAATTTTATGAGTCATTACTGACACTAGTGAACTCTCGTTCCATGAGCGCTAAAGGCCATGTCTGTACACACTGTGCTATATGTATGCACACACAGCTGTCTCTCACACATACTAATACTCCTTGTTTTTCCATCCCTATACACCAATAGGGACCACTAAGTATCCACACACACTTTTAGTTGTGCTACAAACTCTCACATTTCCACACCCACCCACACCATTTATATCCACTCCCACTCCACACACACCTTGTGTAAAGCACTGTATATACTGTGGGCTCCCCATTCATTTTTATTCACACTGATACACATACACACTCTTTCCTCACTTGCTTTCATTACCTTTTGACACCTCTAGCCATAAATCTCATCCACACCGGGGGAAGGAACAGCACAGATAACATTCCAAGAGACACTGTTTTTTAAGTAACCTTTTGCTTCATTCATTGTAACATCGCCGGAAGAAGAGATCAGTGTATCTCGAAAGCTCGCACAAATAAAAGCATTTCGTTAGCCACAGAACGGTATCATCTATTTATTTTTTGATTATTGAAGCTCGGCTAACATGGTACTGATACCTCTACATATATATATATATATATATATATATATATATATATATATATATATATATATATATATATATATATATATATATATAAAAAAAATATATATATATATATATATATTTATATATATATATATATAAGAAAAGAGGAGAGAGCGCACGCCCCATAGCGTAAAATTGTAACAATTTATTGGGGGGGGGAGGGGGGTTTGGGAGAGGGATAAGAATCGCACTCACAAGATATCAAATATAAAAGCACGATTGTGAATTAATATCACCGCCAAGCTGAAAAATCACCGCAATCCATGGATAGTGTCCACCGGAAAGATGATACTCAGTGCTGGTAGTCAGTCAGAATCGTAAACCACCTGGTGTAGCCTTTCCGTGAGCTTTCTGCTGCTCGGCTTGGTGTCTCACTCAGTGCAGAGGAACAGAAGGTCTGTGCAAACATCCAGCACGACCCGACCAGATTGCGCACTTCCGTATTGACGCAGTGTCGTGACGTAGTAATGTGATGACGTCCCTGACGCGTTTCATCGCAACAGCGACTTTCTCAAAGGGGGATGAGTTCAGAGTTCCCACGGAGGGATATATAAACCCTATTGTTGCTTAGCAACCCTCGTAAATGAGTCCTCATAGGTGCAATCATTAGATTAAATCCTCATTAGTATTGACAATGAATGTACTCTAGGGCTAATAAGGTTACATGTTAAATGCAATTTAGGGGCTGAGATATAAACATCAAACAAAGATGGAATTAGAAAAATACATGAATGATACACAGAAAACAAGAGGCTATACAAAATACAACTCATGTATAATAATTGATGAAAAAAAATGCAACAATGGTACCTGTTAAAAACTGTAAAAAGAGATCTATATTGTATCAAAACCATACAGATAATATTATAAATTAATAAAAAATGAAAATAAAAATATTTAAAAAAAACATAAAAAGGTATACATTTGTTGAATTATATCAAATTCATGAGTAGATCTTTTGACACAATCATAATCTATAATAGCAGTAAATATTGGAGAGACTCAAAAACCTATATAGATGTAAATATATTTCCCAATATTATAACCAATATAAATGTAAATGATTACATATAGATATATTTAGTGTAATAGACACAACACTTTATAAAAAAGATGATCTATTATGAGTATATGATCTCAATAGGAGGCAGGAGAAGAAAAACACAAAAGGAACATCATGTAAATCCGTGCTAGTATCAGGGAGGAATGTTGGAAGAAGGAACTACACCAGGGTACTTGTGTCCAGACACTCGTTAAGCCACCAGGAGACAATGTGCCTAACTGGTGGATCCAAAATGTCTCCTGGCGACAAAGAATCTTGAAACGGTCGCCACCCAGAGCAAGAGGAGAAATGTATTCAAGACCCATAATGGTAAGGGTTCTAGGATCCCCATTGTGCACCAGTTTAAAATGTCTGGATACACTATGGGAATTGATGCCATTTATTACATTTCTCCTATGCTCCCGGAAGCGAGAGTTAAGAGGGCGTGTCGTATGACCCACGTATTGTAGGTCACAACCACATTGTAGCACGTATACTACAAAGGTACTTAAACAATTTATGTGGCCCCTAATTTGGTGCGTAATGCCCCTAGGATTGGAGACAAAGCTGGATTTAATACTGAGGTGTTTACAAGTGATACATCGACCCCATGCCACATCTGTGATTCCCACTAGGGACCACAGAGGCGGCAGTGGCAGTTGCACAGTTGACCTGAGTTTACATGGTGCAACAATACTTTTAATGTTCCTGGCCTTTCTATAGGTGATGGAAATCCTGTCTGGAAGAACGGACCCCAAATGGGGGTCACATTTTAAAATTTTCCAGTGGTCATTCAGGATATTCCAAATAGACCTGTAAGATTGATTATAAGTTGTTATAAATCTTACAGACGAAGGATTACCATCAACCACAGATATAGGGGTGGTGTAATTCAAACAGGATTTGGTTTTCGTTTTGGTTTTAGTATTTTTCAATAATTGTGATCTATCCAAAGCTTGAACTTTATTAAATGAGTTAGTAATGAGTTTAGCATCATATCCTTTGGAAATAAACTTGTCACTCAATACATTAGATTGATGTAAAAACTCACACTCTCTACTGCAATTCCTTTTAAAGCGATGGAACTGCCCTAAAGGGATATTATTGAGCCATTGTGTATGGTGATTGCTGGATGCATGTACGTAATTATTAACTGATACTGATTTAAAATGAGTGGAGGTAACAATATTTAGGTCTAGATCTGAGATAAGACAAAGGTCCAAGAAAACGATGGACACAGGACTGATCTCAAAAGTAAATTTTAAACCCAGTGTATTCACATCAAAAGAACTCAAAAAGTTTGAAAGAACTGCCTCCTCACCTTCCCAAATAATAATGATATCATCGATGAAACGAACATAGTACACGAGGCCTGCTCCCAGCTCCACGTGTTGCCATACGGATGTTTCTTCCCAGTATCCCATAAAGAGATTGGCATAGCTGGGAGCGAATCTCGTGCCCATGGCCGTTCCACAGATCTGTAAATAAAACAATTCCTCAAATAAAAAATAATTGTGTGTAAGGATAAAATTAATACTATCTAATATGAATTGTTTATGTGAAATTGGGATGGACAAGTCTGTGTTAAGCCAATATTTAATGGCTTCAATCCCCTGGAATGATCTATGCATGTGTAAAGAGATGACACATCGCATGATGCCAACACATATGTGGGTTGCCATTTAATTCCGGAGATGGAGTCGATGACATGCAGCGCATCCCTAATATGTGACCTGAGACGAGCTACAAAGGGCTGAAGGTAATAATCTACATATTGGGATAGGCTGGACGTCATCGACTCTACCCCGGAGATTATAGGCCTTCCAGGGGGATTGGACACAGACTTGTGCACCTTCGGTAAATGATAAAAAAATGGGGGTGCGGGGAAATTCATGATATAGAAACTTAAATTCAGTCTTGGATAAAATACCATTATGTAACGCCTGTATGAGATGTTCCTTATGTAGGTCCTGATATCCATCTGTAGGATCACTTGACAGGACAGAGTAGGAGGCAGAGTCACCCAAGAGTCTATGTGCCTCTAATAAGTAGGCACATCTGTCCTGGATGACTATGCCTCCCCCTTATCTGCCTGTCTAATCACAATACGATTTTAAAGACATGGATAATGGCACAAAACCGTGCAACAACAAACGCTGCAAGCTCTGCAAAAATATTTGCCAAGATCCCACAGCCAGTCACAAGCATAGAACATTCAATGTTAAAGGATCATACAACTGCACATCCAGGAATGTAGTGTATATGATTCAGTGCAACAGATGTGACCAAGGTTGCTACATTGGGGAAGCCAGCCAAAAACTACAAGGAAGAATGAATATGCACAGACATTCTATACTCCACCATGAAGAAGGAAGATACTGCTCACCTGTGGGACATCACTTCTCACATCCAGATCATTCCATAAATGATTTAAAAATCAAAATCCTCAATGGAATGTTTAAACGCACCAAGAACGGAAAACATTTGAACTCAGAATGATAAGACTCTTTGACACCAAAACCAAAGGACTTAATACAGACATGGGTTTTCTCACACCCTGTCAAAATTGTTTGTAATTATCCTGTTTGCCTCAATTCTTATCCATACTTTCTCTCCCCCCCCCCCCCAGCATCCACCCCCCTCCCCGCCCTTCTTTGTCACTTTCTTCTGGCTTTAAACACTTTTAACACCCTACTTTATCTACAGTACATATCTGTTGTTGTTTTTTTTCCCCCTCTCTCTACACTGTTTTAGCCATAGATTCCTGTGTATATCAGTATTGCCGACCTGAAGAAGAGAGGAGAACTCTCGAAAGTTTGTCCTATGACATAAATTGTTAGTCCACCAAAAAAGGTATCACCTAATACTGAAGAATTCATTTATTCTGCACTATATATATATATATATATATATATATATATATATATATATATATATATATATACAGTATATATAGATCTATAAATATAATATGTGAATGATGAAGCCACTACAAATGAATGGGTGCAGGGTGGCTTAACCCATTAATAACTTTAGCGCTTATTAAGCTTTATTGTTATTAAGGGGTTAAGGTAACACCACAACACATTTGCAATATGTTGTGAGTGGGTTATGTATAGCTTTTTAACAATTGTTATGTTTATTGCGGGTGTGTGTATTGTTTTGAATGTGGGTATTGGGGGTAGGGGGTTTTGTCCCCAAGGGACATAGGGTAGGCGTATGTGTAGGGGTGATGGTGCTTATGCTTCACGGGTGGGTAGTGGGGGGGGGGTGGTGTATTTATGTTGATGTATAAATATATATGTTGGTGTATTTGTGTTTTTAAATTATTTTTTTGGGGCACAGACTTGATACTGCAGACAAGCGGGGACCCCTGCGGAAAGACCCGAGGGCCACCGCCAGCCTATAGTACCATTCCTGTGCCTAAAATAATAACTATGGATTATGTATAAACGGGGGGTGTAGGGGTTGTTGGGGGCACAGAGGCTGATTCTGTTGTGTTGTGCTATGTTTATTGGGGGCAATTGTCCCCAATAAACATGCTACTGTCACTTAACCCCTTCGTTGCCTTAACAGATAGCCGCGAAGGTAATGAAGCAGCATTACTGTATTTTTATTAATAGTGTACATGTGCAGAGGGTCTCCGGACATGAACCTCATAACGGGGCCTGTACCTCGGGAAGCAGGGGATCCCCGGACATAAAACCAACGCGGTTCATCTCCGGAGACCCCCTGCACATCTACAATAGTAATAGATTTGTTATGTAAAAATTTTTTATTTGCCGGCGAGATTTGTGCAGAGACAGGCGGATCTCGCCAGCGGAGCCCTTCTCGCCAGGGCTCGCCATCTCTCTGCCGGATTCCTCTCCCAGAGAACTGCGCACTTTCCTGCATACTGCGAGGGGAATCCGCCAAAAACATGGAGAGTTCTAAGTCTGGCGAATGGCCATTCTCGCAGTTCTCTGCATAGGCCTCTTAGTCTTTCTGTGTTAATTTCTCATGGCCCAGGGGAGGTGTTGATAGCTAGCCCCATGCCTTTGCCTTTGCTTTGTGGGGTTGGTTGGAGGTGAGATGCAACTGAATTGGTCTGTCTTGGAGTAGTGCACTATGAGTGTCAAGGATTAGAAAACAACTGTTTGAACTGTTTGCAAATGTAATAAAAGTTACAGTATCACTTCATTTCTGTTAACAGTATGAACAGCAGACCAGGTCTTACAAAGGTTGAGATTGATGTTATTGAATACATACAGTGGCGGCCGCCTTTATCCTAATATGCCCGGATCCGCGGCTCTCGGATAACCGCGGGCAGAAGCGTTTTGTTTTTGTCCGGGGTTTATAGTGGTATTTTAGCGCTCGTAATATTAGCATTTTATTATCGCTGTCTGCAATACTGCAATACCGTCTAAAACTCAGGGCGGCGTTCGCGAGCTGTGGTCTCGGAAGTCTAATACTTTAGCAGTTCAACCTACGTCAGTACACAGTCTGCGTGTGCGCGCGCAGTAATGGTAAATTTGCATATTTATACATGCATTTGCAGTGCTGTATGTCTCATTTGAAAATTGTTGAAACGCATAGGCGTGTGCTGTAACAGTATCACATTTCGGCATATACAGCGCTCTCCCCTCGCTCGCCCCCGCACACACACAGGATAATTTACTGTACTGCACTGCAGTATTTCAACTTCTTATCTTATCTACAGAGATGGGGAGGGGGAAAGTGACTCTCGCATCAGCCCAAGATATAATGTATGAAATGTAATAACAACGGTGCAAAAGGGGATAAGGAATCATTGAGAACTGGGAGACAAGAACACCCTTTTGACAGCACTCGTTGTAATTGAAATGTAATGATGAGTTAATTAATAAGCAATACTTTATTATTCATATATAAAATAAAGGGTTAAATAGTAAAGTGATAAACAACTAACATTGGTGACACAACATATAAAATAAACTAAAGTGCTCTATACAAAAACTGAGACATAGGGGAGATAGGTAACACCCGGTTGCTAATTAGCAAAAGAGTGACTCACAAGTGGTGAGGAAACAGCCCGCTAGTCCAGCAATGAACATATTTAAAAAGCCTGTATATTCAAAACAGGTAAAATGGACTGACCTTAGGGTTAATGGCTAATATATAGCATATGAAAGTTAACGCACTAATACACAGATGATAAAGACACAAATATTGATGTTATGTCAAATGGTATGATCATTATTGCCAAAATATCACAGCTCGTATAGGAGCATCAAACACGCTAAAGATAAGATAGCAGCAGGGTGATTAAATCTCCTCATGGATACAAATATAGGGATACTCCGACAGAAAATGAATAACATGCATAAGAGCACACAAAATGTGTTAGATGGCTCTGAGGCACAAATCGGGTCCGTATCAAGTTATACTAACCTAGTTAATATGCAATGTAAACATCCAAAAGATAGCTGATGGCAATGAAACATCTGTGGTGAGGAAAGAAACAAATGGACACAGAGGGTGGGATCGCAAGTGTATCAAACACACTGAAAGCAGCAGCTGCAGCTACTAAAATACAATGTAGCAGACAAGGGAAAGTAATTGTAACCACTCTATAACAGTCTCCTATTACAGCGGTGGCTGCTATGCTTCAGACACCATCGTCATGGCTAAAGAGGCAGTAAATACTAAGGCTAGCTCAATATAAGTTATATAACATTAATGGTAGCCGTTAGTGCAGTGTGTAATAATCAAATCAGCATGATAATGGCTCGCAAATGGACCGGCACTCAATGGTGCATCTCACCCTCTGTCCTGCGTGTGATCGTCATAACGTCATGACGTCAGTCCAGTAGCTGCCTCCCACCTGACGCACGTTTCACTGAGGCGCTTTTTCAAAGGTGGTGACGGAGGGTGCTACGAAGGAGGTTTATATAGTGAATGACCAATGGTGCAGTGAGAGCAGCTGGGTATAACAACATGTTTCTTTTTGCAGATAATCAACAACCATGGAGAGAGAGAAATCTCTATGCGTGGATAAAGGGTTAGTGTGAATAAAGATCTAAAACAAACATTGTGTGATGGTATTGACTGAGAGCTATGGAGGATACTAGATGCTATAAAATATATAAATAACAATATATATACATAGGAGATACTAGAACCAGATGAGGATCAGGTAAGTAGTAGTAATGGGTCTGAAAGAAATGATCAGTAGAGGCGTATGAATACAGAGAGGGTTAACAATGATGATCTAAATTAAGGGAGAAAATAAAAAACCTTCGTTAATCCCTCTAGGCGCGAGAGTACTCAAGACATAAATCCATTTAGATTCTTTTTGCAGTATGACACGATTCCAATCCCCCCTCTCGGACTGGGGGGGACACTCTCTATCCCCATGAAGCGGAGGTTGGTGATATCACCATCATGCACATGGTGTATGTGGTTAGCTAGGGGGGTGTCTAAGTGGTTACGTATAGCTCCTAGATGTTCCAAAATACGCTGGCGAAATTCTCTTATTGTTTTGCCAACGTATTTTTTGGTGCACTGACATATGACTTGGTAGATCACGCCTTTAGTTCTACAGTTAATAAACTGCCTCACCGTGAAAGATTTCGTATCATTCCAGTTGTGGAAGATGTTAGATAGGGTACAGGCTTTGCAGCCCTGGCATTTAAAATTACCAGTGGATCTATTTGTTAACCAAGTATTGAGCACAGTTGGTCTAAAATGGCTATGATCTAATTTATCTTTTAAGTTCAGTGCCCTTCTACTGACCAGGGTAGGTGTAGATAGCAGGACTTCATTAAGGTCAGGGTCCTCAGTGAGGATGGGCCAGTGTCTCTTAAGTATGGTATTTATTTCGGACCACTGGTTATTGAAAGTTCCTACAAACCTGATGAGTTTAGAGTCCTGAACTCGTGTCTGATTGTCGCTCAATAGAAAATTCCTATCAGTGAATTTAGCTCTCCGATAGGCTTACGCAATAGATCTGTGGCTATAGCCTCTCTCCCTAAATCTGTCTCTCATTTTCACTGCCTCACTTTCAAAAGCTGAAAGTGTAGAACAGTTTCTGCGGATCCTGAGAAATTGGCCCACAGGGATACCCTCCTTTAATCGTTTAGGATGATGGCTTTCATAACGCAAAGGACTGTTGGTAGCTGTCTTTTTGCGATGGACAGTCGTTTCCACTCTGTCATCGTGGCCTCTCAAAATTCTAAGGTCTAGGAAGGTAATCTCCTGTGTGCCAATTTCATAGGTCAAATGCAGGTTAAATTCATTAGTATTGAGTACCTTTACGAATTCTATAAATAATGCCTTGGTCCCCTGCCACAGGATCAAGACATCATTGATGTACCGGACCCATAATGAGATATGTGTGGTGAAGATCTCATTGGCTTCATGGAAAACCACCTCAGCCTCCCACCATCCGAGATAAAGATTTGCATAAGTGGGGGCGCAGGTGGTCCCCATTGCCGTACCTCTGAGTTGGTGATAGATAATACCATTAAAGGTAAAATAATTGTGGGTCAATATTAACCTCAGAAGGTCCAATACAAGTTGGTTATGTTTAACAAATTCGCTGCTTCTGCTTTTGAGGAAGTAGGATACAGCCTCTATTCCTATTTGATGTACAATAGAGGTATAGAGAGATTCCACATGGAGGCTAATTAACAAGGTGTCCTCATCATGGACAATATCGTTGAGTCGATTAAGAGCATCTTTGGTATCCCTCAAAAACGATGGTAAAGTTTCGACAAAAGGTCGTAAGATTTGGTCGATATATTTGTCACGAGAACTTGCGACAGGCTGTAATTGACACCAAAGCTATATATAAATATATATATACCTGGGTTTGAACTGGGACGAGACTTAAGATATAATAAAGTGATTTTATTCCTTGATAAAGGTGAACACAGCAGATATGTACAAATAACAGGCAAAATATAGACACTTACGTAAAGATTATGGCAAGAAAGCCATCAGGATTAGAGACTGGCCACTTCTCCCATAATTCCAGTTGACATCACAGCAAAACAGGCAGGACACATGCATGGCATTCCTTCTCAGCAATCAAGATGGTATAGCACAACAGGTGAAGATCATTTGCATGAAGAACAATGAGCAACATGAACACCTTGATAGAGGGTGGACAGCTCGTTTATATACCGTTTGTCCCTCTATCTGTAACCTTAGGTGCCGTGACGGCTAGCAAAAAGTCTTTGAAGCTCTTTTGGCTTCCATTGAAGTGTGAATTACCACATTTACAAAAACATCCACTTCCCTTGGTCCCTAGGCCACGCATAACAATTAGCAATTAGCCTTTGATGACCAGGTATGTAAATTCTAGCCTTCCTGCTCATTATCATAGCAGGGGGGCTGCAGTTTCTCAGAACTCAACCAAAATTTCATATTTACTGCAAATCATTGCATTGCATTGCAGAGAGACCAAAAATTACAGTGTAATATGAAAATTAATAGAGATATTAATATCTGGCATTTAGCAGCAGGTACATATACAGTGTTTAGACTCCCAAAGATATGCTAAATCCCACGATTACAAATATGTAACTCTTATCCTTTTCAGCCAAGGACATCTCATAGTATTCTTATATTTAATAAGGACACCAATTCAGATATCCTGTTTGGGGTAGCCCCCCCTGGCCCCATCAATAAAACCTTTTGAAGCAGGCTTTTGGCTTCCCGCATAAACAAATAGGTCATTACCTGTTGATCACTGGGGCTACGTGTCACACCTATGCCCAGACCTGCATCCTCTTATGACCCTTTTGATATGCACCCCCAGACTCATATGAGGCACCATTTGGTTCCTCATGCATTACAAAGGCAGGCATTCTGCCTGTACATTAGCACACCATTAGCATTCTGCCTGTGTATTTCAAAAACTGCAAAAAGTCACTTTATCAAAAATATATGTCCCTCTTATGACAAAGTTATATTTTTAATATGTGTGTACTTGGGGGATGACCCATAGGCTGTACCCCAAGGCTTAGGGTCCTGGTTTACTCTGTTACCAAAATACCAGTTTTCAGGTAACTGTTTATTCAGCACTGCCTTTTGTCACCAACCTGGGTTTAAATCCCAGGACAAACCAAATGCATTGCAGTTTTAAAACACAGAGAACCAATATTTAGGCAAAAGCTTGCATTCCCCCATCTGCATCTATCATGTGGGGTTCTAAAACCTTCTCTTTTCACACTCAACCTCAATTAAGCCCTTTGAAGTCCAACTTTCCTGAAAAGACAAGATACAATGGAATTTCCTTAAACTGTAGCTTATTAACCCCTGATGATCCAGTGTGTGTGTTATGCAAACACTGATTAACCCAGACATTACAATGGGACAGGGAAACAGGGGAGAATACATTTACAGGTTATAACAAGGGTAAAATCGCATTTCTGGGCCTCAGCCCAGTTAACCCCTTGTCTCCCTGGCGAGGTTGACAAAACTGGTGCTGGTGTTAATAACTGATCATATTCTTTTTTGGAAATAATCCTAGATTCAAAACCCATAGTTAAGATATCTTTCAGTTCTTTTTTGAAATGTATGGTGGGACTCTTCTTCAGTATCTTATAACAATTAGGGTCAGACAGGAGTCGGGTACATTCTTTGATATAGTCGACGGTGTTCATGATCACTGTATTGCCTCCTTTATCAGAAGGTTTAACAGTGACCGTGACATCATTTTGTAAGTCTTTTAGCCCTTGACGTTCGGAGGGAGACAGATTGTCACATTTATTATGAGGACTTAGGTCTTAAGTCAGAGAACGGGCCTTCTCCTTCTGTTCTATGAGATTCTTCAAGGAGTGCAGTAAGGTCCCTCATGTTGTCAATATGCAACTGATCAAGATGTATGAGGCCGTCATTTTTAAGTTAAAACAACTCACGTCGCTTAAAGAATTTATGAAGCAGGAGTTTCCTCCCGAATAGGTTGGTGTCTTTAACCCAATCAAAGATCTTAAAATTCTCTGATGGAGAGAATGACAGGCCTTTGTTCAGTGCATTAATCTGATCAATAGTCAACATTTTATCAGAAAGATTAATCACCTGATTGATATTTGGTGTGGTGAAATCTATCTGCACCTTACTGCTATCTTATCTTTAGCGTGTTTGATGCTCCTATACGAGCTGTGATATTTTGGCAATAATGATCATACCATTTGACATAACATCAATTTTTGTGTCTTTATCATCTGTGTATTAGTGCGTTAACTTTCATATGCTATATATTAGCCATTAACCCTAAGGTCAGTCCATTTTACCTGTTTTGAATATACAGGCTTTTTAAACTATTTTCATTGCTGGACTAGCGGGCTGTTTCCTCACCATTTGTGAGTCAGTCTTTTGCTAATCAGCAACTGGGTGTTACCTATCTCCCCTATGTCTCAGTTTTTGTATAGAGCACTTTAGTTTGTTTATATGTTGTGTCACCAATTTCAATTACAAGTGCTGTCAAAAGGGTGTTCTTGTCTCCCAGTTCTCTTATCTACAGTGCAGTACACATCTCCCACACCATTCCTTTGAATGTGTGTCTTTCTGGTTTCAATCAAATTCCTGCTTAATAGTTGATGATTACTGCGCATGCGCATGTAAATTCACCACTGCTTGCTTCTCCTCATTTTTTATTTTTATTTTCTCCACAAACCTGCCTAGACCAACTTGATATTACGATATTCAATCTGTGCTGTATCTTTTGACTGCGACCCTGTGCGTTGGACTGCACATGGTTGATTTGTGTGCTTTATATGTACTGTATTTGGGGGTGTAGGGATCAAATTATATGATGACCTGCCATTTGAAATTATGTCATTTCTTTGAACTGCAGTACAGCTAATCCTTCATGCTGATGTACCCTGTACCACCCTCCCCCCACACACACACAAGGCTCGCTCAAGGATTTGAAACTCTTATCGACAGACACCTCTACAGAGTCATTCAGTTTCTGAAGTTTGCCATTGTGTTTTTAATCCGTCCCTAGCCGAGCATCACCTCACTGCGCCTGCGTGTAATCCTCTTTGGGATGGGAGCTACAGTACATAGCTGATTAGTGTGCAGGCGCCTGTAAATTCACCACTGCTGGCTTGTGAAGTTCAAGAGTGAGTGAGTGACCAAAAAAAAAATATGACAACCCCGTCAAGACCACGCCAGGAGACAACACGGCAACCAAGACAGGAGGAAAGCTTCCTCCCAGACAACCTACCCTCGCCCGCCGCCACAAGCACAACCGCTCACAGAAGCACACCCGCTCCCAGAATCCAACCTACATATGCTAGCATCGATACGGTGCCCAACATCATCCTGCGCGAGCTGCCACCGGCACTCAGGGAGAAGTATAGGGTGATGAGTGCTGGTGTACCCCACAAGTATGCCATGTTAATTTTCAAGCACCACGTGTCATACTTGTTGTACTGCGAGTGGGCATACAAAGTGAACTATGAAGGAAATCGCGTAAAAAGGCACTTCCTGAAAATTTAAGAGAGACTATTGTGGAGGAATTGCGGTGCTATTTTTCAATGACAGATCCTGTAATGAAAACTGTTTGAGATGCCATTAATGGCATTTTGCGCCATAAAAGGCATCGGCCCTGGAAGGACAATCTGGTGGGTATCGAATTTGCGTGACTGTTCCACTGTTGTTTTAAAAAAAAAAATGTGTTTGTAAGTGTTTTGACTGTTTTGACTGTTGCGTGTTTTAACTTGTATTAATAAAGAAATGTTTTTACTTACTGTACACACAGGACCTGCACAATTACAGTCCCCGAGGGCCGCAAACAGGCCCGTTTTTCAAGGTTATCCTGAAAACCGGGCCTGTTTGCGGCCCTCGAGAACTGGAGTTGAGCAGGCCTGACTGACTGTTCTGTACACCATCCGACTGTAAATGTTTTGGCTTTCTGTACTTTAATAAAGGAGATGTTGCGTTTTGTATTTTTTATGAATAAAGAATTATTTTTAATAACACCATGTGACTGTTGACCATATTGACTGACTGTAAATGTTTTGACTTTCTGTACATTCTGTACATAAATGTTTCCACTAGCAGTAAACCATACACCTGTTGATGTTTTGAATTGCTGTGCACTTAAAATGTTTTTACATTGTACAGTATTTGTAAATAAATGTTTTTGTACTTACTCCACCAATAAAAGAACATGTTGATTTGTTTTAAATTGTTCCATTGGCTCCTTTGCTACTGTAACAAAATACAGTGTTTCTAGAATGTACAGTGCTGTCCAGGCATACTGTACTGTATACTGTAGGCATACTCAGTACTGTACATCACTAGAGTATTAAAAAAATACATGCTGTATGGGTAGAATACACATGTACTGGAATACATGTAGAATAAATGCATACTTTTATTTTCTCGGGTTTATTATACAGTATATACTGTATAAAAAAGTATTGTATACGGTCTGAAAACATCAGCATACTGTTTCAGGGTTTCTATCCTGATCAATAACAACGGCCACTAAACCGTAGACTCCGGTACGTGTTTTTTTAAATCCGCTTCAGCAATGTGCAGGCATTGTTACACAAAGCGATATTATCCATCGAAATCCCAGCATTAGCCGTTTTCCACATGAGATGACAAAGTTTTCTTTTCTGAGGAAAAACAAAAGGAAAAGTTTTACTGTAATGGTCAGTGCCCTAAAGAAGTTCCCACAGTCAGCCCCACCAATAATTTTCTCTGGGGGCGTCTTCTGTTCACATGCGCATGCGCCTACCGTCGATGTGATGACACACATACAGTATGCGTTTCAAGAAGGTTCCAATGCGCATGCGCCTAGCTTTTCACCAATTGTGCAGTATCTACTGTAGAAGCCACTCAGCCAATGATATTGTTTACAGGAGAATCGCTTGACTTTTGAATCGCACCAATATTGATATTTAAAAAAACCAGAATAAAATACGGCAACATTAGTCACCATAGACTTTCCCAATCAGCTGGCGCCGAGCCACTGCCAGCCCCGTATTGTTGATCATACACGTTGTTGACAGGTAACAGGTGACATGTAGTGAGCTGATGAGGCTGGAAATCGCTTAGGTACATGCAAGCTTGTTCGAAACTGTACGCGAAATCCGGCTCAGGCTGCAGGTATCCGGGAGGGGACAGACAGCAAGGGTTGCCACTGACGGTGGGAGCGTTATTGGAAGCCGGTGCTGGTGCTGGCGCATTGCTTGCCAGCGACTGATGTTTCTTACTTGGTTTTAACACGACCTTTCACCTTTTGCTGTCTGCATGATCATAGATACGGGAACAACCCGGTGATACACACCAATACTCTCCAATAAAATCGGGATCAATACGGAAAAAACATGGATCGCTACATAACTTTTTCCTTATTGCACGCTTCCACACATGAGGATCTGGCGAAAATTTGTAAAAGTCATAGTTTTCGATAAAATACTAATAAATTTGAACAACTGTTGCCATCTTATCATCTGTTGCATTAATCGCGGCCCATATTAAATAAGCGTACATTCTGTCGGGTTTTTGGAACACGGGCTGCAGTTCTGCACTCATGGCGGGACTCTCAGGACAATAATCAGACCAGAAACTGGTGCTTGTCTTTCTTTAATATGAAAAGCCTAAATTGATACATTATTGTAACCTGTTCCTTCAGTCCCAAGGCCAATTTACAACAGACCACTGTGGTATCTTTTTAAACGAAACACCTGCAAGTCGACACATTACTGAAGCGCATGCGCATTACAATTCATGAATATCTGCATCTGGCAAAGAATTGCAACCAATTAAATCCGAACCATTATCAATAAACACATCAACCGCGCATCAACCGTGGCTGTGAATGCAACATGAATGCGGTATGAATGCGGTCAGAATGCAGCATGAACGCGGTGGAAAAAGTGGCATTCGAAAAAAAATCCCCGAAAAATGCGGTGATGTTGGAGATTAAAAGGGGCCGCGGCTGTAGCTTCCCCCATCCCTCAAAAAAAATGTGCAACTCAATTGGTCTGTCTTGGTCTAATGCTAGAAGCTAGAATGAGCGTGAAGGATTTCTTACCCGAATAAATTACAAATGCAAAGTCAAAATGCAACATCATTGAGAAAATATTTTTTTTGTGATTTTAACAATGTAAACATTGATTAAATCTGAAAACAATGCATCACATAAGGTTTTGTTTAAAGCTCACAATTATTCTCTCCTCAAGGGAAACAAAATGTTTCTTTAAATTGTATTTATTTATTTTCGTTGGATTTCTAAATCTGATTGGCAGTGAAGGCTTTCTACACTAGTTCACAATGTGCATGCGTGTGTAACCCTTCAATTGAAAACCATAGTATCAAATAATTATTTTGATAAGTTCAGTGTACCATTATTTGTGAAGGCTTTATACAGTACACACCATTAACCAGAAAGTGGAATAAAAGCAAGAAACATCTCGGTGTGAAATTTTATCACAGGTTATGACATGCAATTTAATTGATACATACATACTGTATAGTGCATAGTGTGTTGTCCAAAATAATAGCGTGGCAAAGGTTTAAAAGTGTGAAGCTGGGAATATTGACTGCATAAAGGTAAAAAAAGGCAACGTTTTTAAAGAGCGATATTAGAGTTCCATAGAACTTCATCCTTATCTTCTTGTGATGCTCGATTTCAAAGTTTCTTTTCTGGGAAAAAAAAATGATGTAATAAGTTCCAGTAGTGCGCATGCGTCAAGTCACGCTCTAGTTTGCATGTGTACAAGCATTGACAGGCTGCAGCATGTAGAGGGAATTAAAGTTAATACTCTATAGTATATTATATTTACCTTCATTATAAACTTTGCCAATCGGGTGGAGATGACCCAATGTCAGAGGTGTATTGTGCGTACAAGCTGGGATCACTCATGTTGTCTGCATTAAAGTTGACAGGTGCCTGCTGAAGCTAGTAATCAGGTGGGACCAGGTAGCTAGGATTGCGGTTCCCCAGGTTTTCAGTGACGGTCGACCCGTTATTGCAATAGTATTGGTAAGCAGGTGGTGGCACATTGTAGGTTGGGGAAGTACAAGTCATAAATGTATTAAACCCGACCTGTCTTCTTTTGAATTCGCCATGATCAAACATACCAGCAAAAGCTGGGAGCACTGACCAATAACCTCTGGTACTTACTGGATCAGGGGCTATGCGAAAAAAGCAATCAATAATAATTAAAGTTTGCCGTATCGAATTCATCCACCCACGTTGATTTGGTGAAGATTTGAAGAAATCATATTTGTCAATGATGTAGCCATATATCTCTGCTAAAGTCACCTTCTAATCTGTTCCAGCATTAATTGCAAAAAAAAATTAAATATGGATAACTGTTGTCCGTCATAGTATAAGGACTTGACATGATGTTCAGTGTATGTCCATTGAGCAATTGATCAGGCATAGCAATGTAGAATAATGTCCACAACATTTTGTTTTGAGATTTTAATTATGAAACGCCTAAATTTGATTACGTCTTCAGTGACCAAGGCCAATTTACAATGAATCACTGTAGTGGACGCACTTTTTATCTGTTTTTTTTTTTTTACACCTTCACATTGACTACCCACTATCCACTGAATATTCTATGCAAAGGGATTCATTTTTACCATCTGACGGATACGCGCAGAGCTGCAACCAAACAAACCAGAATCCAGGTAATCGAGGAAACCAACAACGGTAAACAGAGTTGTGATTGGAAGCCTTCACTGAAGATTAACGAGTAAATGTCGCATGGAATACAGCAGACTTTATGAAAACGGCTCAGAGAAATGATCGGATAACGGCCACTGCATCTGTATACAACATGTTAATTCAGAGTATCTATAAATCTTTTTAGCTATATACAGTATTAGTATAAGAATTTCAATACTATAGCTCACCTCTGGGTTATTACTTATTAACCCCATTGTGATGAGCAGTAGTAAGACCACACGAGAATGGCTGACCAGCAGGTTTTGAACTATCAACACCTCCATTTTTGAGAACAGAATTCATTCACTCTGCACACCAGCACTAGTATTAGGTTTTAAACAATGTTTGTGTTTCTTTCCAATGTGTAATAAAACGTATTTATTTTTTCAATATTGGTAGAGGAGTGGTGCATCGACAGGAATCTTTCCTCTTCCGTGTTTTGCATATGTACCCTTCCATTATAGCACCCCTCTAGAAAGTAATTACAAGGCTGAGCAGGGACCCTCTCTCTGTTGTGTGCACACAATGTAACTCTCCCAACTCCTCCATCTCATACTCCCAAAACGCAAGCTGGAGCAGATGGAGCAAAATGCTTTGATATAGGTGCAGGGTGAAAATGCCCTGGTTTGTCTTCAAAATTGCCTTTATACATAGACCCCAAAGTATCTATTCAATTGTTTATGTAACAAATATTTTATTGGTTTTCCAGTGGGGTTACAAGCATTCCTAATCATTTTCGGGAGGTATGTTTATCCGAAACACTGTGTGCATACAGAAAAAACAGCAATTCTATAAGAACCTGTACAGAAAAAACTGCATTGAATATACCAGCACAGTAACTCCACTTAACTCTTTTGAGAAGAAAGAAAAGAACAGGCAAAGAAAGAGAGAGAGGAGAAAGGGAGGGGTGGAGGTGGAAGGGCCATCAGGCCTTTTCTAGGCCTAATTTGTATACTATTTTAGTTGTAGGGCCACTGGTCCCAGACCTTGTTGAACTGGTCCAGTGTCTGGTTCAAGAGAGCCGAGGACAGGTACCAATGAAATAAAATGTTGTAAATATTTTCTTTGATAGTAGTACAAATGGAAGTTTTGGCTGCAGCTTCCCAAATGTCCTCCCAGTCATCTGTCTATTTCTAGGCTCAGGTCCTCTGCCTATTTCATCATATAATTATGGTTGGCGGGTATCATGGATCGTGCTAGCTCCGAGTAGATTCCTGAGATCAGGCCTCTTTGGTATGATCCCACCGCACATTTCCTTTCAAAGGACATGGGGCCTGTAAACTTAGACTTTTGGGATTTCACTTGGAGGAAGTGTCTGATCTGAAAGAATCGGTAAAAAGGGAGTTTTACTGAGGGGTGTCTTTCCTGCAGCTCCGCGAATGGGCTCAGAGTCCCCTTGTTTAGGAGGTCTGATGCTGTTTTTATACCAGACACATGGAATTGCATGAAATCCCTGGGTTTACAACCCGGGGGAAAATCTGGATTACTAAATATTGGGGTGAGAATGGAGGGGGAAGATGTCAATCCATGTCTGTTTTTAGTTTTTGTTCAAATCTTCCACATGCATCTCATGGCTCCCCTGCCGGTTTCACCTGATATTATCTTCCCACCCTTTCGGGACCAGAGTAGCGCTCCAAGGGATAGGGGAGCAGCATAGAAGGCCTCAATCTCCAACCAGCCGCAAGACGCCGGATCATTATTCCATACCACCGTTTGCTTTAGGTGGGCAGCTCTGTAATACTTAATTATGTCTGGTACCCCTGGCCTCCGCACTTTTCTGGGGCTGGCATTACCGTTCGCGCCACTCGCGACCTCCTGTCTTTCCATATGAATTGGAAGATGCTATTTTGGATATTTTTGAGGTCTGCCAAAGGAATGCAGACTGGGAGAGTCTGGAAGAAATACAGTGTCACGGTAACTTATGACAGGTTGTAATTTACACCAAATATATATAACTGGGTTGAACTGGTACGAGACTTAGATATGATAAAATATAATTTATTCCTTGAAAAAGGTGAACACACAAGATATACAAATAACAGGCAAAATATAGACACTTACTTAAAGATTATGACAAGAAAGCCATCAGGATACAGGATGGGCCATTTCTTCCATATTTCAGTTGACATCACAGCAATACTTGCAGTTCATGAATGAAGACACATGCATGAAGACTATACTGTACATGAAGACCTCTGGCATGAAGACATTTGAGTAAGGGGTGACTCTGACTTAAATACCATGTCAAACTCATCTCTTAACACTAGATGCCGAGCTGGCTAGCAAAAATCCCCTTGAAGCTTTTTGAAGCAGATTATTGACTTTCATTGTTAGTGTGAAGTATCACACTTAAAAAACAGTCAGTTCCTTGGTTCCTGGGCCCAGCATAAACAATTAGGCAGTTAGTCTTTGATCACCAGGCTATGTTAATTCCTGCAGGATGCCCTTCCTGCCTATTAACATAACAGAGGGAGTCTGCAGTTTCCAGAACTGAACCAAAATTCCTTATACACTGTAAATAACTTCATAACTTCAGTTCAGAAGTACTTACTGGCACGTGAGACATATTAATACATTCCGTCACGCATGACGCTCCCAATGAGACTAAATATTACCGTGTAATACTAAAATTAAGAGAGATATTAATATCTGTCTGTTTGGACCGGCTAAACATCAGGTGTTTGTATTCCTTATGTGCGAGTCATTCCCACGAATACACATATGTAACTCTTAGCACCTTCAGCTGAGGACATCTCATAATATTCTTATATATAATACGGTCACTCATTCTGATATCTCCTTGTGTAACCGCACCCCTGGCCCCCATTAATACATCCTTTGAAGCAGGGACCGCTGGGTAGTGGACATTTGTCACCTGGTGTTAGCTTTCACACCCAATGCCCCAGACCTCCTAAATCAGAGGCGTTTGTAAGTGTGAGTTATAACGCTCACAACCCACTCCAGCTTCCTGCAAACAGGTAGAGTGGCTGAGCCTTTGATCAGGGTGCTGCTTCCTAACCATTTGGTCGCCCTCCTGACCATTTGCATTTAGTAGGCAGGCATCTTTGAGGGTAAGTAAAACAAAGGGCTAGAATCACTATTTTAACATTAACCCCTTCCCTCCCGCATCAACCCTAGTGTATGTGTGAGTGCAAAACCAGGATAACACAATACAGTTACACAGGAGAATAAGCATTTGGATATTGAAGCGAGGTAAATACACATTACTGGACCTCAGTCCAGTTAACCCCTTGCTTCCCAGGTGAGGGTAGAGGGTGGCCAATTGGGGTGTAACCCCTTTAACCCCGGGCCAAATCCTCCCCATCGTCACACCTCCCCTGCTCAATGGGTGCCTGGTGCCCCAGCTGCCTCCTCCTGGCACTGGGACACCACTGGTGCCCTTGAAGCACTCAATAAGTCCTGAGGGGTGGCCTGGCAAAATTGTCCTCCGGCATTGTCCAGTACATTGTCCTGGCCACAGTGGATAGTGAAGTCCAGATCCTGCGGAGCAGGGCTCCACCGTGGCCGCCGGGCATTCTCCTTTGCCTCCCTCTGCCCCCCACCCAGTGCCTGGTGAACCAAGTCCATGGTGAAGGGGCCCCTTTGCAGACCAGGCTGCACACTGCCCAGAGACTGGCATGTCTCTGCACCAACAGGAGACCAGCTATCCAGCACAGACCGTCGCTTTCCTTTCAACCAAGTCTGGGAAAGAGCTATGTCACTATCCTTTAGGGACCCTACCTGCCCTGGCTCTGTGCCAACCTGTAGCTATTCTGCTATACTCCTGACTCTCCTCCCTGGCTGCCTATCTACCCACAGCCCCTCCTCCTTTGGGAACCCTGGGAAATCTGTCAGGGGGGTCACTCCTGGCCAGTCAGAACAAGGGACCTTCTGCCTACCTAGCCCATCCCTAGCTTCTGCCAGCTGCCTGACACCCCACTGACCTCCTATCTCCCCCTGCTCCATGGTGTCTCCCTGCCTAGCCTCCCCTAGGCCAAGCACCTCAGCCTGCTGCTTACCTACCTGCAGCCCCCCTGCACTCCTCTCCCCCCTGGGCAATCCTAACCCAAACACTGGAGCTACCTGAGTGCACCTACCTCCCTGACCTTGTCTCCCCCTTACCAGGGATGAGCTCAGGGGCACCTCTCCATATGCAACCGCCTTAGCTCTTGGCTGGCAGGTATCCCTGGGGTGGCACAAGCTTGCCACTGCCCAGGATACCCCCCAGACCATAGCCAGGCTGCAACAGGGGGTTGCTGATCTGAGACACCCCCTGAGGCTCTGCCAGGGTAATGGGAAACTCTAGCTGCCATACCTGCTGCTGTCCCTCCCCGGCTACCACTAGCCCTTCTTCTCCCACTGAGATCTGATGCTGGCTACCTACCTGCAGCCTCCCTCACTCCGCTTCTCCCTAGCTAATCCTAACCTGGATCCTAGGGATACCTGAGTGAGGCCATCTCCCTGACACTGTCTCCCCATTACCGGGGATGAGCTCAGGGTTGCTGGTGCAGATGCACCCACCTTAGCTCCTGGCTGGCAGGTAATCTGGGGGTGGTATAACTTTGCCACAACCCCTGATACCTCCAGCCCATAGCAAGGCTGCAACAGTGGGGCTCTTAACCGAGAGTCCCCTTGCTGCTCTGCCAGGGTAATGGGGAAATCTGTCTGGGTCACTTGCTGCCTTCCCTCCCCGGTTCCCACTGGCCCACCCAACCCTCTCCCAGGCAATCCTACCCTAGAGCTGGGTGCTAACGGGGCTAGCCCCTCTCCCTGAAGCTGTGCCCCCATTACCGGAGGTGAGCTCAGGGTTGCTGGTGCAGATGCACCCACCTTAGCTTCTGGCCGGCAGGTAATCTGGGGGTGGTCTAACTTTGCCACTACCCCTGAAATCTGGGGGTGGTCTAACTTTGCCCCAACACCTGATACCTCCGGCACATAGCCAGGCTGCAACATGGGGCTCTCAACTGAGAGTCCCCTTGCTGCTCCGCCAGGGTAATGGGGAAGTCTAGCTGCCCTACAAGCTGCCCTTCCTTCCCCTCCCCTGGTACCCCTATCTCCTGCCACCCCCAGGCACCCCTAGAGTGATACAATAGGGTATAGTCATAGGAACAAATAAGTCAGGGTCAGTCTGCGACTTGGTCTGGCTTACCTCGCTGGTCCCCGCAGAGACCGCCGCCTTCGTTGGTCCCAATTGCAGGGGTACTGGAGTGGTCGCCACAGGCATCATCTGGGCCGGGAAGCAACGGGCCGCCGCCGCAGCAGCGCCCGGGGTTGGCACAGGGGAAACAATGCAGGACCGGGGTCCCAGGTCTTTGTGGAGAAACACAGCTCCATGCAAACTTTGTAACATAACCCCCTCCCGCAATCCCTGTCCCTCCCCCCACTCAGAAAGGGCTCCGGCACTTTGCCGGAATCGCGGCTTTTCTGCCGCCGCCGCTGCGATGGGCGAGCCCCGGGTAGCTGCCGCAGCAGTACCCGGCTTTGATGCAGGGTTGCCGGCGTGGATTGTGGGGCTCCGGTCATCGCTGGGAATCGTCGACTCCGCCAAACAATGTGAAACACCCACCTCCCGCACACCCCAACCCTCCCCCCAAATAAAATTGCCGCCTGCAGGATGCCGGAGTGGCGGCTTCTTCTCCGCCGCCGCCGGTTCTCCGCTGGGATCAGGTGGATAGCCGCCGCTCTCCACCACTGTTGCTGATGCAGCCCGTCCAGGTTCTCCAGGAGACGTCCCGAGGAGGGTTGTCGCCCCGGCTGGGCGGGAGCCATCAGAGGATGCCGCTAACTGGGTCATATTTTCCGCAGCTCGGGAGCGCTGGCCCTGAGGGTTTCTTTGCCCGACCGCGCATGGTCCGGGCACCGGGCATTATTGTGGCCCGTTTGTTGGCAGTGCCACAGCGCCTGCCGGTGCTTCTCCGCCACCGGTGGACTAACCCCAGCAAGGGGCAACGGAGTCTAGAGCGGAGTTGCTGGAGTGCTGGGCTCTGGGAGGGGGTAAGTGGGTCGGGACAACGCCAGCCCCAGGAGCTCGTTCCGCTCTGCCTGGGCCCACATCCCTCCCCACGCAGACAACAGTGAAAGCTCTTCCAGGGAAAATGGACTGGCCGCCGCAGCGGCCGTTACCTCTCCGGCTGTAAACCTTTTGGGGTCTCCGCGATTACCCGCTCCCTCCACAAGTCTCTGCCATCCCGGAGCTGGGTCCATTCCCTGCTCTCCGGGTGGTTTGATGGTTACAGCAGCTGCAGCTGTGGATCTTTGCTCAGCCTGCCGGGTTTCATGCTCACCGATCGCTGTCTCTCTCTCAGCCTTGCTGGCTGCTGCTCCCCGCGCCGACTTGATGCACTCCTCCGGTCACGGTGCCCAGCTCCAATCAGACGAATGGCCGGCACATTGGTTCTGGAGGAAATGCTTCTCACAAGTAGGGGAACAGTGAGGAGGTGCCATATCTTGTGTTATATGTTGTACACTGTGTGTTCAATATCTTTAGTCCTAGGAACTCGCAATTACCATCAAGTTCCCACTATATTACAGTATCCCTCAGTACACTGTAATACAGGTCCAGTTCAGTCCCGCCGCTGCCACCAGTTTTATTAATAAGCCTGTGATGGGAGCTTTGTGAAAGGCTATTAATAATACACAAAAAATATATATAACTGGGTTGAACTGGTACGAGACTTAGATATGATAAAATATAATTTATTCCTTGAAAAAGGTGAACACACAAGATATACAAATAACAGGCAAAATATAGACACTTACTTAAAGATTATGACAAGAAAGCCATCAGGATACAGGATGGGCCATTTCTTCCATATTTCAGTTGACATCACAGCAATACTTGCAGTTCATGAATGAAGACACATGCATGAAGACTATACATGAAGACCTCTGGCATGAAGACATTTGAGTAAGGGGTGACTCTGACTTAAATACCATGTCAAACTCATCTCTTAACCCTAGATGCCAAGCTGTCTAGCAAAAAATCCCTTTGAAGCTTTTTGAAGCAGATTTTTGACTTCCATTGTTAGTGTGAAGTATCACACTTAAAAAACAGTCAGTTCCTTGGTTCCTGGGCCCAGCATAAACAATTAGGCAGTTAGCCTTTGATCACCAGGCTATGTTAATTCCTGCAGGATGCCCTTCCTGCCTATTAACATAACAGAGGGAGTCTACAGTTTCCAGAACAGAACCAAAATTCCATATACACTGTTAATAACTTCATAACTTCTGTTCAGTAGTACTTACTGGCACGCGAGACATATTAATACATTCCGTCACGCATGACGCTCCCAATGAGACTAAATATTACCGTGTAATACTAAAATTAAGAGAGATATTAATATCTGTCTGTTAGGACTGGCTAAACATCAGGTGTTTGTATTCCTTATGTGCGAGTCAGTCCCACGAATACACATATGTAACTCTTAGCACCTTCAGCCGAGGACATCTCATAATATTCTTATACAGTGGAGGCGCCGCTGAGTCTAATGCGGCTGGAGCCGCAAGCCGCGTTGTGTGGCGGTTTTGTTATTTTCTTCCCTCGGCGTGGCGCACGTCATCGATGCGCGGTCATGCTTCATCGGGAGCGTGCGTGCATGGCGCGTGTGCCCAGGGCTCCCCGAGAGAGCCCTGGATAGTGCTATTGCTGGGGATCGTGGTGCGGGGCTCCGGGGGACCCGGTGGACCCGGAGAGGGGAGTGGGATGCCTCGATCGGAGGACCGATCCTCCGAGGCTCCGGCGCGCGCGCGGGACACCTCGGCGTGCACCTGAGATCTGCCGCGGCCAAGACCGGGTGAGTGTTAAACTCAGCTCGTCCGCGACAGTATTTAATACGGTTAGATTTCACACCCAATGCCCCAGACCTCCTAAATCAGAGGCGTTTTTAAGTGTGTTATAACACTCACAACCCACTCCAGCTTCCTGCAAACAGGTAGTCCAGTTAACCCCTTGCTTCCGAGGTGAGGGTAGAGGGTGGCCAATTGGGGTGTAACCCCTTTAATCCTGGGCCAAATCCTACCCATCGTCACATACAGCAGTCTGGGAAGGATGTTCATCTTAACTGATGCCACCCTACCGAGCCAGGAAATATGGTATTTGTTCCATCTCTGGAGGTAATTTTTAATATCAGCAAATAAAGGGGGAACATTACAATTATAAAGTGCTGAGTACGACTTGGCTATCCTGACCCCCAAGTATTTTATATTCATGGAACTCGACTTGTAGCTGAAATTGTGTTGCATTAATTTTACTTCATGGGTGGTCAGGGATATATTCAGGGCTTCCGATTTGTCGCTGTTAATTTTATACCCTGATATCCGAATTTTTCCAACTGAGACTAAAGGTTAGGTAGGGTCGTAATGGGGGACGTCAGTGATAGGATAACATCATCCGCGAACAACGAGATTATGTGTTCTCTGTCCTTGATGAAGACCCCTTTTATGTCTTGGTTTGGTCTAATTGTTGCTGCCAGCGGTTCGATTGATAGTGCGAAAAGGAGTGGGGACAGAGGACAGCCTTGTCTGGTACCATTCTTAATTTTTATGGGGACTGAGTCTCCTCCCGGAAGTTTTACAAAAGATGTTGGGTTTTTATAGAGGGCTCTTAACCCTTCTAGAAAGGGACCTCTGAATCCGAATTTAATCATAGTATGATCTAAAAAAATCCCATCTAATTCTATCAAATGCTTTTTCAGCATCTAGACTCAATAGAAATGCTTTTGTCCCCACTAAATGCACGTGGTCGATGATATCTATTATTTTACGCGTGTTTTCCGAGGCTTGTCTGCTCTAAACAAATCCGACCCGGTCTTTATGAATCAAGCTCAGTAGAATTAAGGAGAGATATTGGTCTATAGCTCCCGCATTGCAGCGGGTCTCGTCCTTCTTTATGGATAATTGCCAGGTTAGCAGTGGACATGGATAGTGGGACATCTCTCCCACCTCCCCCCACCCCCATAAACGAGTTGAAAACCTCCGTTAGATGAGGAGCCAGCACTCCCTTGGATTTTTTATTATATTGATTTGAGAAACCGTCCAGCCCTGGGGTCTTATTTGTCTTTAGTTGTTTTATTACTTCATATATTTTCTCTGGGGGATATTTTCTCGTTTAGTTTGTGGATGGTTTCCTCCGGAAGGGCAGGTAAGCTGCACTCATCCAAATATCTAGAGATAGCCGCCAACCCAGACTGGGCGTTTTGGGGGGGTTTAGGTTATATCATTTGGTGTAGTAATCCGAGAATTCTTGGGCAATTTCTTTATCTCTGTAGGATTTTAAGCATGATTTGGTCCAAATTGCCACAATTTGGGACTTAATCCGTAGACCTTTTAATTTATTGGCCAACAACTGATCCGACTTGTTTCCCTTATCGTAATACCGTTAGTTTGTCCATCTCAGTGCTCTCTCTACCTCGTCAAGTTGGACTCTTTTTAGTTCAGTCCTTGTTTTTCCTATTCAATTGTTTAATTGCTTGGGTCTGCAAATATAAGCTATAATAAGGATAAGGACCTTCGGAAAACAGAGTTTCAAACCATTTAGCAGAAAAATAAAAGGTAACCTCATGGTTGCCATACTGCACACCAATTTTAACTCTTACATTGCTATACCGTTAAACCACTTACACACAAATCTCTATTCTACTTACAGTACACTATACTATTCTAAGTCATGGACACATTTGTTAATTTTCAGCTAAGCAACTATTGAAAAGGTCAAATGTTGTTAATAAATTCCAGTTTGATTTTCGACAAAATCCCTTCAAAATAATTGCTCTCTTAAAAGTTTGCAATGAGTTCCAGTGTGGATTGGAAAATGGACAGTTGGCTGGTTCAATATTCCTAGATTACTATGGTAATGGACCAAATGCTTTAAACCGGTTTCACTCTTATTTATCAGGAAGATAACAATACTGTATCTATCTAAGGCTCTAGCGCTAACCACGAGCATATTACCTTTGCGGTCCCACAAGGCTTTGTTCTGGGATGTCACGTGAGACCAGGTTTATTCTACAACTTTTAAACCTGGCTCATTCATTGAGCAAAACAGGTAATGAAATAAATTGAAATGTATTCGCTTAAATAGGCATACACACCGTGAAACACAAAATACAGACAAAAAGCACACTTACTGGAGGTCTGGGGGTTGGAAACTAGACTGTTCTATTTGCAGGGAACTCTCAGAAAGAGGTTTAATCTGACCGGGATTTAGCACGGAATCTCCAGGTTCCCAAATCGGGGGGAAGTTTCACACGCCGCCGCTCCCTTCTTTCCGGAGAACTTGGACTTTTTCTTGACCGGCTGTTAGTCCCAAACTCCTGGAACTAAAATCGGCTTGCAATCCCAGCCGCAACAGTTACGTTCAATTATTAGAACTTGGCCGCAAAAAGTGGGACTTTTCGGGCAGGATTCCCAGGCTGGAGCTGGGCGCCATGCTATTTGCGCAAGAGCATCTTTAAAAAGCCAGCCACACTTCTACCGCTGGAAAACTCAAACCTCATTGGCTCAGACATTTCTTATAGTATTTTCGACTCCATTCACAAAATATTACAGCCAATAAGAGCGTGGGAACTTTCTCAGTAGCCAATCAGAGTGAAGCCGGTATAGAAAGCCGGGTAAGTTGGGAATCTGAATCTACCAAGGGACATGCGCATGTTTGCCACCTTTGTCCTGCGGGGGCTATTCAAATGCCACCTAGTTAAGGCTCATCCAGGTTTGGGTGAGCAGATGGCAGCCAGGATGACAACTATTGTTTGCCAGACTTGGGTACTTGAGCCCTGCCCTCCTGCCCAAATGGCTTTCACACCTCTAGGATCTCTGGCTACTTTGAACTCAGATGTCTACTAGACTTACTGTCACCAACTTGGTAGCACTGACAGTCTGTGTGGGCATCGGTTCCGAAAGTCCCAGCTCATTAACAGTGCACAACAGTACATACATTACACAGTATTAATAAAAAATACTTTTATACCTTCCTAAGTGTCTGGGTATGGGGATTACAATAGAAAGCTGCACTTTTATTTCTACTAGCCTTTATTCCCTACACACTATCTAAGGGACTTAGACTGGACTCTGAGAGTCCCTCACAACCTTACATTTTTGGTTGGAGCACCCATGAACCCAATACAGGTTCTGGGCTACCTGGACATTAACTGGGGTACCCCCCTTAACCTAGTGTCCCCTTCAGCTACAAGGACACTTTTCATCCCTGTGCTCCTTTTACCTTCCTGGGTTATGCTGAAGCAGGGAACCCTAGCAGTGAGTCACACAAGCGTTTTCAAGGGGAGATATTGCCGGGACAATGTGCCTACATGTTTCCGGGAATCAGACACGATTCCCGGGTACATTTTATAGGGTAAAGGGGATATAATCACAGCTCAACCTTAATATTCAATAGTACAAACATAATGTGGTGCATGGGGAATAACATAAATGTTTATCAAATGGCCAAGAATGGTCACAAAAAGAAACCCACTAATTTTCACACAGCCTATAATAAAGCAAACAGTAGTGAGGGAGCTAATTAGTCCCAGCATACACTTGATGCAGCAACCAGGGGGGATAAAACCCAAAAACAATAACATTTTATTATATACTTATTACTCTTCTAGGTGCAAAAAAAATAAAATCATCTAAAACCACTGAAGTATGCCTTATCTGCGGACCATTCATATAATATGTACATGTAGGTATCCTTATTCCAGTGAACGCATAGTGAGGTGCAGTAATACCTTATAATTTGTGATGGTAGGGTGTCACTAATATCACATTATTTCTAGGCACCTACAAGTATATATAAATAAAGTAGGTCGATGCTTATTCACAGAACATGTGAGCAAGAAAAATCAATCCCAGAGCGTTTGTTGGTAACAACTCAGGGTATTTTGTAGTCAGATTATCTGTAATACACTGTATATACACATGAATACTCTCAGTGAGTTAGATAGAGTATATACACACCAGAAAGTCATATATGCTACTTCAATTACAGAGCTGGTATTATCACATAGAGTTCTGCGTTCAACAGAGGTATTAACCCCTTGTATAGCAGGAGGAATACTTCAGTCTGACTTTTTGAGACTCGAAAACTGGATTTCCCAAAACAAACTGTTTTTAAACACTGACAAGACTGTAACAATGGTATTTGGGACCAAGACTAAATTTTTAAAGCTTCCAGTGACTGAGCTCCAGATCAGAACCAACGCTAACACCACCCTAACCCCTGTCACTAGTTTTAAATACCTCGGCTTATGGTTTGACTCCCACTTAACATTCGGGATGCACATTGATACCCTGACAACCAAGACCTATGCCAAACTAGGGGTACTTTACAGGAACAAATCCTCCCTAAGTCTCCTGGTCAGAAAGCGTATCGCACAGCAGATGCTAATGCCAATTATTGACTATGGAGACATAGTATATGGCTCGGCACCTCAAACCCAACTTAGCAAACTTGACACCCTCAACAATTCAATTTGTCGTTTTGTTCTCCAATGCAACTACAACACACATCACTGCGAAATGCTCAAAGAACTAGATTGGTCATCACTAGAGTCTAGGCGCAAT
The DNA here is from genome assembly GCF_040206685.1 of Ascaphus truei. Taxonomy (NCBI): domain Eukaryota; kingdom Metazoa; phylum Chordata; class Amphibia; order Anura; family Ascaphidae; genus Ascaphus; species Ascaphus truei. The sequence continues at coordinate 181,306 of NW_027453834.1, forward strand.
GTTCACCTTTCCTGTCTCACCCTCAAATACTTTCTGGGCAAGCTACCCAGCTACCTGAACAAGCTCCTCACCCCTACCACATGCAGCACCTATCACCTGAGATCAGACTCCAAAAGACTGTTCATGGTCCCAAGGCTCAACAAAGTATCCGGGCGCTCCTCCTTCTCCTTCAGTGCACCCCAAAACTGGAACAACCTACCAGAGACTCTCATATCCACCACCAGCTTAAGTTCTTTCAAATCTAAGGCTGTCTCACATTTTAATCTGGTCTGTAACTGTTTCATACGCCCATAATATATATTTTCTTTAACTGTGCACGCAATGTCTTGTATATAATGTATACCCTGTTCATTTATGTAACTGAATTTGTAACCATGTATTATTTGTTTTACTCTGTGCCCAGGACATACTTGAAAACGAGAGGTAACTCTCAATGTATTACTTCCTGGTAAAATATTTTATAAATAAATAAATACATGAGCTCAGTAACTTCACACATAAGCATATACATGGTGTGTGACAGTTACATTTGTGTCAGTTTTATTACTACTAGTTACAGCATTGAAACAAAGTATTGTGTGACTTGTACCTTACGGATACACTGTGGCAAGCGCTATTGTGAGAAAGTCATATATGTAATATGCATATATGACTTTCTGGTGTGTATATACTCTATCTAACTCACTGGGAGTATTCATGTGTATATATATATTACAGATAATCTGACTACAAAATACCCTGAGTTGTTACCAACAAACGCTCTGGGATTGATTGTTCTTGCTCAAATGTTCTGTAAATAAGCATACCTACTTTATCTACCAGTATATATACTTGTAGGTGTCTAGAAATAATGTGATATTAGTGACACCCTACCATCACAAATTTTAAGGTATTATTGCACACCACTATGCGTTCACTGGAATAAGGATACCTACATGTACATATTATATGAATGGTCCGCAGATAAGGCATACTACAGTGGATTTAGATACTTTTAATATTTTTTGCACCTAGAAGAATAATAAGTATATAATAAAATGTTATTGTTTTTGGGTTTTATCCCCCCTGGTTGCTGCATCATGTGTATGCTGGGACTAATTAGCTCCCTCACAACTGTTTGCTTTATTATAGGCTGAGTGCAAATTAGTGTGTTTCTTTTTTGTCACCATTCTTGGCCATTTGATAAACATTTTAAAGGGAACAGACAACTTCAGACCCAAACTACCTAGGCACATTCTGACAATATCTCCGCATAAATTCCCCTTGTAATTCATTACCTAGCAATCCCTGCTCGCTGGCACTCCCTGCTCGCTGGCACTCCCTGTGCGCTGGCACTCCCTGCTCGCTGGCACTCCCTGTGCGCTGGCACTCCCTGCTCGCTGGCACTCCCTGCTCGCTGGCAATGTCTGCGCGCTGGCACTCCCTGCGCGCTGGCACTCCCTGCTCGCTGGCACTTCCTGCTCGCTGGCACTCCCTGCTCGTTGGCACTCCCTGCTCGCTGGCACTCCCTGCTCGCTGGAACTCCATGCTCGCTGGCACTCCCTGCTCGCTGGCACTCCCTGCGTGCTGTCACTCCCTGCTCACTGGCACTCCCTGCTCGCTGGCAATCCCTGCGCGCTGGCACTCCCTGCGCGCTGGCACTCCCTGCTCGCTGGCACTTCCTGCTCGCTGGCACTCTCTGCTCGCTGGCACTCCCTGCTCGCTGGCACTCCCTGCTCGCTGGCACTCCATGCTCGCTGGCACTCCCTGCTCGCTGGCACTCCCTGCTTGCTGGCACTCCCTGCTCGCTGGCACTTCCTGCTCACTCCCTGCTCGCTGGCACTCCCTGCTCGCTGGCACTCCCTGCTCGCTGGCACTTCCTGCTCGCTGGCACTCCCATTACAGGTTATGCATTGACAGTCATTGGGTTCAAGAACCGACTCTTCTTGACCCCCTACACTTGGATCAGAGGTAACCAAATGGGCTTAGACCTTTATTAAGAGCCTGGTTACCCCCTCACCATAACATGAGACCCTGCCCTTTTTCTGTCTTTATAAATGATCTGCCCATTGCACACAGGTTGTAAGACTTTTATTTGAACATGTATGCTGAGGATACTTTTCGATATTTACGCAAGCCCTAGTCTCTCTGACCTTCAAAATGTGCTGCACTCTGATTTTTCAAAGGTCAACATTAGGATCACGCAAAACAAACTGTTTTGAAACACTGACAAAACAATAACTATGGTACTTTGCTCTAAGGCTGTATTTCTGCAGCTTACAACAGAGCTACTGATCCGAGCAAACTTTAACTCGAACTCAGCCCCGGTTACTAGTTTAGATATTTGGGTTTATGGCTTAACTCCCAACTAATGTTTGGTTTGCATATTGACAAACTGGCATAAAAAATGTATACCAAACTGGTGCAATTTATGGATAAACACCCCTGCCTAATTTACTTGGCACAGCATGTGTTAATGACAAGTACGGACTTTGGGGACATAGAGGGGTACAGCACCCCAAATTCACCTCAGTAAACTTGACATCCTATATAATTCAATATATTGTCAGGAAAAATATACATTAAACCCACTAAAGAAGTGGGTTAAAAAATCTCCAAAAGCTGGGATATTTTAAAATGTTTGCAAAAATCACACAAAATGTTATTTAACAATCCACACAAAATATAAGTTATGGTGAAAACTGACAAACATCCTCCACTGTACAGTAAATAAAACATAATTTGAGAGCACATTCCGTCTCAGAAAGGGCAGTAGTTCTGCTTTGCACCGGTATCTCCTAGCATACAATTCGTCCACTGCAGCAAGGGATTCTGGGAAATGACATGCAAATGAGTTAGCGCAGTGTGTCACTGTTTGCTTCTTATCCATTTTAACAAGGAGCCCTGTAAATTTATTACCCAGGGATTCAGAGAATTACCCAGGGATTCTGAGAATTACCCAGGGATTCTGAGAATTAATTACCCAGGGATTCAGAGAATTACCCAGGGATTCTGAGAATTAATTACCCAGGGATTCTGAGAATTAATTACCCAGGGATTCAGAGAATTACCCAGGGATTCTGAGAATTAATTACCCAGGGATTCTGAGAATTTATTACCCAGGGATTCTGAGTAATTATTACCCAGGGATTCTGAGTAATTATTACCCAGGGATTCTGAGTAATTATTACCCAGGGATTCTGAGAACATTACACATGGATTCTGAGAATTTATTACCCAGAGATTCTGAGTAATTATTACCCAGGGATTCTGAGTAATTATTACCCAGGGATTCTGAGTAATTATTACCCAGGGATTCTGAGAACATTACACAGGGATTCTGAGAATTTATTACCCAGAGATTCTGAGTAATTATTACCCAGGGATTCTGAGTAATTATTACCCAGGGATTCTGAGTAATTATTACCCAGGGATTCTGAGAACATTACACAGGGATTCTGAGAATTTATTACCCAGAGATTCTGAGTAATTATTACCCAGGGATTCTGAGAACATTACACAGGGATTCTGAGAACATTACCCAGGGATTCTGAGAATTTATTACCCAGAGATTCTGAGTAATTATTACCCAGGGATTCTGAGTAATTATTACCCAGAGATTCTGAGTAATTATTACCCAGGGATTCGGAGTAATTATTACACAGGGATTCAGAGAACTTATTACCCAAGGATTCTGAGAATTTATTACCCTGGGATTCAGATAATTTATTACCCAGGGATTCGGAGTAATTACTACCCAGGGATTCTGAGTAATTATTACCCAGGGATTCTGAGAATTTATTACCCAGGGATTCTGAGTAATTATTACACAGGGATTCAGATAATTTATTAAACAGGGATTCGGAGTAATTATTAGCCAGGGATTCTGAGTAATTATTACCCAGGGATTCTGAGTAATTATTACCCAGGGATTCTGAGAATTTATTACCCAGGGATTCTGAGAACACAACCCAGGGATTCTGAGAATTTATTACCCAGGGATTCTGAGTAATTATTACCCAGGGATTCTGAGTAATTATTACCCAGGGATTCTGAGAATTAATTACCCAGGGATTCTGAGAATTAATTACCCAGGGATTCTGAGAATTAATTACCCAGGGATTCTGAGAATTTATTACCCAGGGATTCAGAGAAGTTATTACCCAGGGACTCTGAGAATTTATTACCCAGGGATTCTGAGTAATTATTACCCAGGGATTCTGAGTAATTATTACTCAGGGATTCTGAGTAATTATTACCCAGGGATTCTGAGAACTTATTACCCAGGGATTCTGAGTAATTATTACCCAGGGATTCAGATAATTTATTACCCAGGGAAGGACAGGCACAGATGACATACCTGTAATATATATGTAGCCCTATGTAGTTTATGGGTTATATGTCCTTTTCCTCCTGTGCAGTAATCCCTGATAAGGGCAGGTTGCCAGGAGTAATCATGAGGTTTTCCCTCATCCCCTGTGATGTGTATTGTGTAGTGGAGGAAGTGACATCATGCTCTGTGTCCACTTACAGTGACAGAGGGGTGGTGCCTACTGAAGCTATATAGTATGCAACACTGCCTGAATTTAGCCAGTGTCTCATCCCACCTGAATGAGACTGTCTGACCCAACACACTGCCAGGGCTCTGGTAAGGATTGTGGCCCTCCCCTAGGGGAGAGGTGGGCAGCCTATTCCCCTTACTCTATTAGGGAGTAAGGGAAGAGCAAGGACAGCTTCTAGGGCCATGACTAGGAGTGGTGTCCTGGGACTTCCTTGAAGTGGGCAACCTTTATGATGAGCGGCTAGAGACCGACCGCAATGATGGGCAGTCTGCCACTAATGATGTTAATAAAGAATGTCCAACATGAAAGAACCTTCTTGCCTGAGAGTGGAGTCCTTCAGGGAGAAGCTGCACCCAGAGGTTCTCTTTCAGAGACTCCTGCCTGCTGTCGTGTGGACCTGGAAGAGATGGAGGCGCTGTACCAGAACTAAGTAGTTCTCAGCATTACCTCATGAACCAGTCCTGATGTATTTTCCATTATCACCGCGGAAAGACTCAGGAGTTCTGCAAGCCAGCAGGTGCAGCACACTACATTACATGTAACATGGGGCAGATTCCTCACGTAAGGGGCCAATGTGAGATTGGGGGGGGGGGGGGAGGGGGGACACACCGTTACATATATATATATATATATATATATATATATATATATATAAATAAAGCCCCTCTACATTCCCTGTCTGATATCACCCAGTTTCTTGGCTCTATTTCCTCACTGAATGAGAAGAGTGAGCTGCTAGTTCTTGGGGATTTCAACTACAATTGGGTTGACCCTAAAAACCACAAAATACAAATACAATTCAAGTCACTTAACCTATCGCAACTCATTTCCCAACCCACACGGATAAACCTGAAATCGCATAACCATTCCTTGCTAGACTGGATTCTCTCCTCAAACCCCAGCAGAATCCAATCCTCTGGCATCCTTCCTGACATTTTCAGTGACCATGCAATAGTGTACTATGTAAGGAAAATTAAACCGCCCCATTCAAGCCCTAAAGTTCTCCTCACTAGAACATTTAGAAACTTTAATCCACAACAGTTTCTGGATGACCTTTTCAACTTAATTCCCGACCCTTATTTTGTGCTCGACTATTTCCAGTCCGAGTTCTTAAAACTCTGCGATACCCATGCTCCACTACGCAGGATAAGGGTACGGGGGGCCCATCTTCCATGGGTTACAACTGACCTTATTGCACTTTACCAGCTCAGGGATGCCTTGTGGAAAAGCCACAAAGTAACTGGCACTACCAAGGATCTCAATCACTACAGATGCCTGCGGAACATGTGCACAAGGCAAACAAGGCACGCAAAAGCACAATATTACTCTGACAATCTCCTCCAGAATACATCAAACCCAGCTAACTTCTGGAAGATTATCAACAACATATTCCAATAAACAAAAAAATAGCCACTCGAAGCTCACAAAGGTCACCCAGTATATTAGAAATAATTAAAGTTCAGCAATTGTAGATGTAAATAGTAAAGGTGTTTTCAGCAGCATTGGAGAGCAGTATAAAGCGTGTCAGTGTCCCATATACTGATGCAGTATAAAGCGTGTCAGTGTCCCATATACTGATGCAGTATAAAGCGTGTCAGTGTCCCATAAACTGATGCAGTATAAAGCGTGTCAGTTTCCCATATACTGATGCAGTATAAAGCGTGTCAGTGTCCCCTAAACTGATGCAGTATAAAGCGTGTCAGTGTCCCATAAACAGATGCAGTATAAAGCGTGTCAGTGTCCCATATACTGATGCAGTATAAAGCGTGTCAGTGCCCCATATACTGATGCAGTATAAAGCGTGTCAGTGTCCCATATACTGATGCAGTATAAAGCGTGTCAGTGCCCCATATACTGATGCAGTATAAAGCGTGTCAGTGTCCCATATACTGATGCAGTATAAAGCGTGTCATTGTCCCATATAGTGATGCAGTATAAAGCGTCTCAGTGCCCCATATACTGATGCAGTATAAAGCGTGTCAGTGTCCCATATACTGATGCAGTATAAAGCGTGTCAGTGTCCCATAAACTGATGCAGTATAAATGTGTCAGTGTCCCATATACTGATGCAGTATAAAGCGTGTCAGTGTCCCATAAACTGATGCAGTATAAATGTGTCAGTGTCCCATATACTGATGCAGTATAAAGTGTGTCAGTTTCCCATATACTGATGAAGTATAAAGCGTGTCAGTGTCCCATATACTGATGCAGTATAAATAGTGTCAGTGCCCCATATACTGATGCAGTATAAAGCGTGTCAGAGTCCCATATACTGATGCAGTATAAAGCGTGTGAGTGTCCCATATACTGATGCAGTATAAAGCGTGTCAGTGTCCCATATATATGGGCAGTATACAGCGTGTCAGTGTCCCATATACTGATGCAGTATAAAGCGTGTCTGTGTCCCATATACTGATGCAGTATAAAGTGTGTCCCATATACTGATGCAGTATAAAGCGTGTCAGTGTCCCATAAACTGGTGCAGTATAAAGCGTGTCCCATATACTGATGCAGTATAAAGCGTGTCAGTGTCCCATATACTGATGAAGTATATAGTGTGTCAGTGTCCCATATAGTGATGCTGTATAAAGCGTGTCGGTGTCCCATATACTGATGCAGTATAAAGCGTGTCAGTGTCCCATATACTGATGCAGTATAAAGCGTATCAGTGTCCCATATACTGATGCAGTATAAAGCGTGTCAGTGTCCCATATACTGATGCAATATAAAGCGTGTCAGTGCCCCATATACTGATGCAGTATAAAGCGTGTCCCATATACTGATGCAGTATAAAGCATGTCAGTTTCCCATATACTGATGCAGTATAAAGCGTGTCAGTGTCCCATATACTGATGCAGTATAAAGCGTGTCAGTTTCCCATATACTGATGCAGTATAAAGCGTGTCAGTGTCCCATATACTGATGCAGTATAAAGCGTGTCAGTGTCCCATATACTGATGCAGTATAAAGCGTGTCAGTGCCCCATATACTGATGCAGTATAAAGCGTGTCAGTGTCCCATATACTGATGCAGTAAAAAGCGTGTCAGTGTCCCATATACTGATACATTATAAAGCGTGTCAGTGTCCCATATACTGATGCAGTATAAAACGTGTCAGTGTCCCATATACTGATGCAGTATAAAGCGTGTCAATGTCCCATATAGTGATGCAGAATAAAGCGTGTCAGTGTCCCATATACTGATGCAGTATAAAGCGTATCAGTGTCCCATATACTCATGCAGTATAAAGCGTGTCAGTGTCCCATATACTGATGCAGTATAAAGTGTGTCAGTGTCCCATATACTGATGCAGTATAAAGCGTGTCAGTGTCCCATATACTGATGCAGTATAAAGCGTATCAGTGTCCCATATACTGATGCAGTATAAAGCGTGTCAGTGTCCCATATACTGATGCAGTATAAAGTGTGTCAGTGTCCCATAAACTTGGGCAGTATAAAGCGTGTCAGTGTCCCATATACTGGTGCAGTATAAAGCGTGTCAGTGTCCCATATACTGGTGCAGTATAAAGCGTGTCCCATATACTGATGCAGTATAAAGCGTGTCAGTTTCCCATATACTGATGAAGTATAAAGCGTGTCAGTGTCCCATATACTGATGCAGTATAAATAGTGTCAGTGCCCCATATACTGATGCAGTATAAAGCGTGTCAGAGTCCCATATACTGATGCAGTATAAAGCGTGTTAGTGTCCCATATACTGATGCAGTATAAAGCGTGTCAGTGTCCCATATACTGATGCAGTATAAAGCGTGTCAGTGTCCCATATATATGGGCAGTATAAAGCGTGTCAGTGTCCCATATACTGATGCAGTATAAAGCGTGTCAGTGTCCCATATACTGATGCCGTATAAAGCGTGTCAGTGTCCCATATACTGATGAAGTATATAGTGTGTCAGTGTCCCATATAGTGATGCTGTATAAAGTGTGTCGGTGTCCCATATACTGATGCAGTATAAAGCGTGTCAGTGTCCCATATACTGATGCACTATAAAGCGTATCAGTGTCCCATATACTGATGCAGTATAAAGCGTGTCAGTGTCCCATATACTGATGCAATATAAAGCGTGTCAGTGCCCCATATACTGATGCAGTATAAAGCGTGTCCCATATACTGATGCAGTATAAAGCATGTCAGTTTCCCATATACTGATGCAGTATAAAGCGTGTCAGTGTCCCATATACTGATGCAGTATAAAGCGTGTCAGTTTCCCATATACTGATGCAGTATAAAGCGTGTCAGTGTCCCATATACTGATGCAGTATAAAGCGTGTCAGTGTCCCATATACTGATGCAGTATAAAGCGTGTCAGTGCCCCATATACTGATGCAGTATAAAGCGTGTCAGTGTCCCATATACTGATGCAGTATAAAGCGTGTCAGTGTCCCATATACTGATACATTATAAAGTGTGTCAGTGTCCCATATACTGATGCAGAATAAAACGTGTCAGTGTCCCATATACTGATGCAGTATAAAGCGTGTCAATGTCCCATATAGTGATGCAGAATAAAGCGTGTCAGTGTCCCATATACTGATGCAGTATAAAGCGTATCAGTGTCCCATATACTCATGCAGTATAAAGCGTGTCAGTGTCCCATATACTGATGCAGTATAAAGTGTGTCAGTGTCCCATATACTGATGCAGTATAAAGCGTGTCAGTGTCCCATATACTGATGCAGTATAAAGCGTATCAGTGTCCCATATACTGATGCAGTATAAAGCGTGTCAGTGTCCCATATACTGATGCAGTATAAAGTGTGTCAGTGTCCCATATACTTGGGCAGTATAAAGCGTGTCAGTGTCCCATATACTGGTGCAGTATAAAGCGTGTCAGTGTCCCATATACTGATGCAGTATAAAGCGTGTCAGTGTCCCATATACTGGTGCAGTATAAAGCGTGTCCCATATACTGATGCAGTATAAAGCGTGTCAGTTTCCCATATACTGATGAAGTATAAAGCGTGTCAGTGTCCCATATACTGATGCAGTATAAATAGTGTCAGTGCCCCATATACTGATGCAGTATAAAGCGTGTCAGAGTCCCATATACTGATGCAGTATAAAGCGTGTTAGTGTCCCATATACTGATGCAGTATAAAGCGTGTCAGTGTCCCATATACTGATGCAGTATAAAGCGTGTCAGTGTCCCATATATATGGGCAGTATAAAGCGTGTCAGTGTCCCATATACTGATGCAGTATAAAGCGTGTCAGTGTCCCATATACTGATGCAGTATAAAGTGTGTCAGTGTCCCATATACTGATGGAGTATAAAGCGTGTCAGTGTCCCATATACTGATGCAGTATAAAGCGTGTCCCATATACTGATGCAGTATAAAGCGTGTCAGTGTCCCATATACTGGTGCAGTATAAAGCGTGTCCCATATACTGATGCAGTATAAAGCGTGTCAGTGTCCCATATACTGATGAAGTATAAAGTGTGTCAGTGTCCCATATAGTGATGCTGTATAAAGCGTGTCGGTGTCCCATATACTGATGCAGTATAAAGCGTGTCAGTGTCCCATATACTGATGCAGTATAAAGCGAATCAGTGTCCCATATACTGATGCAGTATAAAGCGTGTCAGTGTCCCATATACTGATGCAGTATAAAGCGTGTCAGTGCCCCATATACTGATGCAGTATAAAGCGTGTCCCATATACTGATGCAGTATAAAGCATGTCAGTTTCCCATATACTGATGCAGTATAAAGCGTGTCAGTGTCCCATATACTGATGCAGTATAAAGCGTGTCAGTTTCCCATATACTGATGCAGTATAAAGCGTGTCAGTGTCCCATATACTGATGCAGTATAAAGCGTGTCAGTGTCCCATATACTGATGCAGTATAAAGCGTGTCAGTGTCCCATATACTGATGCAGTATAAAGCGTGTCAGTGTCCCATATACTGATGCAGTATAAAGCGTGTCAGTGTCCCATATACTGATGCATTATAAAGCGTGTCAGTGTCCCATATACTGATGCAGTATAAAGCGTGTCCCATATACTGATGCAGTTTAAAGCGTGTCAGTGTCCTATATACTGATGCAGTATAAAGCGTGACAGAGTCCCATATACTGCTGCAGTATAAAGCGTGTCAGTGTCCCATATAGTGATGCAGAATAAAGCGTGTCAGTGTCCCATATACTGATGCAGTATAAAGCGTATCAGTGTCCCATAAACTCATGCAGTATAAAGCGTGTCAGTGTCCCATATACTGATGCAGTATAAAGCGTGTCAGTGTCCCATATACTGATGCAGTATAAAGCGTGTCAGTGTCCCATATACTGATGCAGTATAAAGCGTGTCAGTGTCCCATATACTGATGCAGTATAAAGCGTGTCAGTGTCCCATATACTGATGCAGTATAAAGCGTGTCAGTGTCCCATATACTGATGCAGTATAAAGCGTGTCAGTGTCCCATATACTGATGCAGTATAAAGCGTGTCAGTGTCCCATATACTGATGCAGTATAAAGCGTGTCAGTTTCCCATATACTGATGCAGAATAAAGCGTGTCAGTGTCCCATATACTGATGCAGTATAAAGCGTGTCAGTGTCCCATATACTGATGCAGTATAAAGCGTGTCAGTTTCCCATATACTGATGCAGAATAAAGCGTGTCAGTGCCCCATATACTGATGCAGTATAAAGCGTGTGAGTGTCCCATATACTGATGCAGTATAAAGCGTGTTAGTGTCCCATATACTGATGCAGTATAAAGCGTGTCAGTGTCCCATATACTGATGCAGTATAAAGCGTGTCAGTGTCCCATATACTGATGCAGTATAAAGCGTGTCAGTGTCCCATATACTGATGCAGTATAAAGCGTGTCAGTGTCCCATATACTGATGCAGTATAAAGCGTGTCAGTGTCCCATATACTGATGCAGTATAAAGCGTGTCAGTTTCCCATATACTGATGCAGAATAAAGCGTGTCAGTGTCCCATATACTGATGCAGTATAAAGCGTGTCAGTGTCCCATATACTGATGCAGTATAAAGCGTGTCAGTTTCCCATATACTGATGCAGAATAAAGCGTCTCAGTGCCCCATATACTGATGCAGTATAAAGCGTGTCAGTTTCCCATATACTGATGCAGTATAAAGCGTGTCAGTGCCCCATATACTGATGCAGTATAAAGCGTGTGAGTGTCCCATATACTGATGCAGTATAAAGCGTGTTAGTGTCCCATATACTGATGCAGTATAAAGCGTGTCAGTGTCCCATATACTTGGGCAGTATAAAGCGTGTCAGTGTCCCATATACTGATGCAGTATAAAGCGTGTCAGTGTCCCATATACTGATGCCGTAGAAAGTGTGTCAGTGTCCCATATACTTGGGCAGTACAGTATAAAGCGTGTCAGTGTCCCATATACTGATGCAGTATAAAGCGTGTCAGTGTCCCATATACTGATGCCGTAGAAAGTGTGTCAGTGTCCCATATACTTGGGCAGTACAGTATAAAGCGTGTCAGTTTCCCATATACTGATGCAGTATAAAGCGTGTCAGTGCCCCATATACTGATGCAGTATAAAGCGTGTGAGTGTCCCATATACTGATGCAGTATAAAGCGTGTTAGTGTCCCATATACTGATGCAGTATAAAGCGTGTCAGTGTCCCATATACTTGGGCAGTATAAAGCGTGTCAGTGTCCCATATACTGATGCAGTATAAAGCGTGTCAGTGTCCCATATACTGATGCCGTAGAAAGTGTGTCAGTGTCCCATATACTTGGGCAGTACAGTATAAAGCGTGTCAGTTTCCCATATACTGATGTAGTATAAAGTGTGTCAGTTTCCCATATAGTGATGCTGTATAAAGCATGTCAGTGTCCCATATACTGATGCAGTATAAATAGTGTCAGTGCCCCATATACTGATGCAGTATAAAGCGTGTGAGTGTCCCATATACTGATGCAGTATAAAGCGTGTTAGTGTCCCATATACTGATGCAGTATAAAGCGTGTCAGTGTCCCATATACTTGGGCAGTATAAAGCGTGTCAGTGTCCCATATACTGATGCAGTATAAAGCGTGTCAGTGTCCCATATACTGATGCCGTAGAAAGTGTGTCAGTGTCCCATATACTTGGGCAGTACAGTATAAAGCGTGTCAGTTTCCCATATACTGATGTAGTATAAAGCGTGTCAGTTTCCCATATACTGATGAAGTATAAAGCGTGTCAGTGTCCCATATACTGATGCAGTATAAATAGTGTCAGTGCCCCATATACTGATGCAGTATAAAGCGTGTCAGAGTCCCATATACTGATGCAGTATAAAGCGTGTTAGTGTCCCATATACTGATGCAGTATAAAGCGTGTCAGTGTCCCATATACTGATGCAGTATAAAGCGTGTCAGTGTCCCATATATATGGGCAGTATAAAGCGTGTCAGTGTCCCATATACTGATGCAGTATAAAGCGTGTCAGTGTCCCATATACTGATGCAGTATAAAGTGTGTCAGTGTCCCATATACTGATGGAGTATAAAGCGTGTCAGTGTCCCATATACTGATGCAGTATAAAGCGTGTCCCATATACTGATGCAGTATAAAGCGTGTCAGTGTCCCATATACTGGTGCAGTATAAAGCGTGTCCCATATACTGATGCAGTATAAAGCGTGTCAGTGTCCCATATACTGATGAAGTATAAAGTGTGTCAGTGTCCCATATAGTGATGCTGTATAAAGCGTGTCGGTGTCCCATATACTGATGCAGTATAAAGCGTGTCAGTGTCCCATATACTGATGCAGTATAAAGCGAATCAGTGTCCCATATACTGATGCAGTATAAAGCGTGTCAGTGTCCCATATACTGATGCAGTATAAAGCGTGTCAGTGCCCCATATACTGATGCAGTATAAAGCGTGTCCCATATACTGATGCAGTATAAAGCATGTCAGTTTCCCATATACTGATGCAGTATAAAGCGTGTCAGTGTCCCATATACTGATGCAGTATAAAGCGTGTCAGTTTCCCATATACTGATGCAGTATAAAGCGTGTCAGTGTCCCATATACTGATGCAGTATAAAGCGTGTCAGTGTCCCATATACTGATGCAGTATAAAGCGTGTCAGTGTCCCATATACTGATGCAGTATAAAGCGTGTCAGTGTCCCATATACTGATGCAGTATAAAGCGTGTCAGTGTCCCATATACTGATGCATTATAAAGCGTGTCAGTGTCCCATATACTGATGCAGTATAAAGCGTGTCCCATATACTGATGCAGTTTAAAGCGTGTCAGTGTCCTATATACTGATGCAGTATAAAGCGTGACAGAGTCCCATATACTGCTGCAGTATAAAGCGTGTCAGTGTCCCATATAGTGATGCAGAATAAAGCGTGTCAGTGTCCCATATACTGATGCAGTATAAAGCGTATCAGTGTCCCATATACTCATGCAGTATAAAGCGTGTCAGTGTCCCATATACTGATGCAGTATAAAGCGTGTCAGTGTCCCATATACTGATGCAGTATAAAGCGTGTCAGTGTCCCATATACTGATGCAGTATAAAGCGTGTCAGTGTCCCATATACTGATGCAGTATAAAGCGTGTCAGTGTCCCATATACTGATGCAGTATAAAGCGTGTCAGTGTCCCATATACTGATGCAGTATAAAGCGTGTCAGTGTCCCATATACTGATGCAGTATAAAGCGTGTCAGTGTCCCATATACTGATGCAGTATAAAGCGTGTCAGTTTCCCATATACTGATGCAGAATAAAGCGTGTCAGTGTCCCATATACTGATGCAGTATAAAGCGTGTCAGTGTCCCATATACTGATGCAGTATAAAGCGTGTCAGTTTCCCATATACTGATGCAGAATAAAGCGTCTCAGTGCCCCATATACTGATGCAGTATAAAGCGTGTCAGTTTCCCATATACTGATGCAGTATAAAGCGTGTCAGTGCCCCATATACTGATGCAGTATAAAGCGTGTGAGTGTCCCATATACTGATGCAGTATAAAGCGTGTTAGTGTCCCATATACTGATGCAGTATAAAGCGTGTCAGTGTCCCATATACTGATGCAGTATAAAGCGTGTCAGTGTCCCATATACTGATGCAGTATAAAGCGTGTCAGTGTCCCATATACTGATGCAGTATAAAGCGTGTCAGTGTCCCATATACTGATGCAGTATAAAGCGTGTCAGTGTCCCATATACTGATGCAGTATAAAGCGTGTCAGTTTCCCATATACTGATGCAGAATAAAGCGTGTCAGTGTCCCATATACTGATGCAGTATAAAGCGTGTCAGTGTCCCATATACTGATGCAGTATAAAGCGTGTCAGTTTCCCATATACTGATGCAGAATAAAGCGTCTCAGTGCCCCATATACTGATGCAGTATAAAGCGTGTCAGTTTCCCATATACTGATGCAGTATAAAGCGTGTCAGTGCCCCATATACTGATGCAGTATAAAGCGTGTGAGTGTCCCATATACTGATGCAGTATAAAACGTGTTAGTGTCCCATATACTGATGCAGTATAAAGCGTGTCAGTGTCCCATATACTTGGGCAGTATAAAGCGTGTCAGTGTCCCATATACTGATGCAGTATAAAGCGTGTCAGTGTCCCATATACTGATGCCGTAGAAAGTGTGTCAGTGTCCCATATACTTGGGCAGTACAGTATAAAGCGTGTCAGTGTCCCATATACTGATGCAGTATAAAGCGTGTCAGTGTCCCATATACTGATGCCGTAGAAAGTGTGTCAGTGTCCCATATACTTGGGCAGTACAGTATAAAGCGTGTCAGTTTCCCATATACTGATGCAGTATAAAGCGTGTCAGTGCCCCATATACTGATGCAGTATAAAGCGTGTGAGTGTCCCATATACTGATGCAGTATAAAGCGTGTTAGTGTCCCATATACTGATGCAGTATAAAGCGTGTCAGTGTCCCATATACTTGGGCAGTATAAAGCGTGTCAGTGTCCCATATACTGATGCAGTATAAAGCGTGTCAGTGTCCCATATACTGATGCCGTAGAAAGTGTGTCAGTGTCCCATATACTTGGGCAGTACAGTATAAAGCGTGTCAGTTTCCCATATACTGATGTAGTATAAAGTGTGTCAGTTTCCCATATAGTGATGCTGTATAAAGCATGTCAGTGTCCTATATACTGATGCAGTATAAAGCGTGTCAGAGTCCCATAAACTGATGCAGTATAAAGCGTGTCAGTGTCCTATATACTGATGCAGTATAAAGCGTGTCAGTGTCCCATATAGTGATGCAGTATAAAGCGTGTGTCCCATATACTGATGCAGTATAAAGCGTGTCAGTATCCCATATACTGATGCAGTATAAAGCGTGTGTCCCATATACTGATGCAGTATAAAGCGTGTCAGTGTCCCATATACTGATGCAGTATAAAGCGTGTGTCCCATATACTGATGCAGTATAAAGCGTGTGTCCCATATACTGATGCAGTATAAAGCGTGTGTCCCATATACTGATGCAGTATAAAGCGTGTCAGTGTCCCATATACTGATGCAGTATAAAGCGTGTCAGTGTCCCATAAACTGATGCAGTATGAAGCGTGTCAGTTTCCCATATACTGATGCAGTATAAAGCTTGTCAGTGTCCCATATACTGATGCAGTATAAAGCGTCAGTGTCCCATATAGTGATGCATTATAAAGCGTGTCAGTGTCCTATATACTGATGCAGAATAAAGCGTGTCACTGTCCCATATACTGATGCAGTATAAAGCGTGTCAGTGCCCCATATACTGATGCAGTATAAAGCGTGTCAGTGTCCCATATACTGATGCAGTATAAAGCGTGTCAGTGTCCCATATACTGATACATTATAAAGCGTGTCAGTGTCCCATATACTGATGCAGTATAAAACGTGTCAGTGTCCCATATACTGATGCAGTATAAAGCGTGTCAATGTCCCATATAGTGATGCAGAATAAAGCGTGTCAGTGTCCCATATACTGATGCAGTATAAAGCGTATCAGTGTCCCATATACTCATGCAGTATAAAGCGTGTCAGTGTCCCATATACTGATGCAGTATAAAGTGTGTCAGTGTCCCATATACTGATGCAGTATAAAGCGTGTCAGTGTCCCATATACTGATGCAGTATAAAGCGTATCAGTGTCCCATATACTGATGCAGTATAAGGCGTGTCAGTGTCCCATATACTGATGCAGTATAAAGTGTGTCAGTGTCCCATATACTTGGGCAGTATAAAGCGTGTCAGTGTCCCATATACTGGTGCAGTATAAAGCGTGTCAGTGTCCCATATACTGATGCAGTATAAAGCGTGTCAGTGTCCCATATACTGGTGCAGTATAAAGCGTGTCCCATATACTGATGCAGTATAAAGCGTGTCAGTTTCCCATATACTGATGCAGTATAAAGCGTGTCAGTGTCCCATATACTGATGCAGTATGAAGCGTGTCAGTGCCCCATATACTGATGCAGTATAAAGCGTGTCAGAGTCCCATATACTGATGCAGTATAAAGCGTGTTAGTGTCCCATATACTGATGCAGTATAAAGCGTGTCAGTGTCCCATATACTGATGCAGTATAAAGCGTGTCAGTGTCCCATATATATGGGCAGTATAAAGCGTGTCAGTGTCCCATATACTGATGCAGTATAAAGCGTGTCAGTGTCCCATATACTGATGCAGTATAAAGTGTGTCAGTGTCCCATATACTGATGGAGTATAAAGCGTGTCAGTGTCCCATATACTGATGCAGTATAAAGCGTGTCCCATATACTGATGCAGTATAAAGCGTGTCAGTGTCCCATATACTGGTGCAGTATAAAGCGTGTCCCATATACTGATGCAGTATAAAGCGTGTCAGTGTCCCATATACTGATGAAGTATAAAGTGTGTCAGTGTCCCATATAGTGATGCTGTATAAAGCGTGTCGGTGTCCCATATACTGATGCAGTATAAAGCGTGTCAGTGTCCCATATACTGATGCAGTATAAAGCGTATCAGTGTCCCATATACTGATGCAGTATAAAGCGTGTCAGTGTCCCATATACTGATGCAGTATAAAGCGTGTCAGTGCCCCATATACTGATGCAGTATAAAGCGTGTCCCATATACTGATGCAGTATAAAGCATGTCAGTTTCCCATATACTGATGCAGTATAAAGCGTATCAGTGTCCCATATACTGATGCAGTATAAAGCGTGTCAGTTTCCCATATACTGATGCAGTATAAAGCGTGTCAGTGTCCCATATACTGATGCAGTATAAAGCGTGTCAGTGTCCCATATACTGATGCAGTATAAAGCGTGTCAGTGCCCCATATACTGATGCAGTATAAAGCGTGTCAGTGTCCCATATACTGATGCAGTATAAAGCGTGTCAGTGTCCCATATACTGATGCATTATAAAGCGTGTCAGTGTCCCATATACTGATGCAGTATAAAGCGTGTCAGTGTCCCATATACTGATGCAGTATAAAGCGTGTCCCATATACTGATGCAGTTTAAAGCGTGTCAGTGTCCCATATAGTGATGCAGAATAAAGCGTGTCAGTGTCCCATATACTGATGCAGTATAAAGCGTATCAGTGTCCCATATACTCATGCAGTATAAAGCGTGTCAGTGTCCCATATACTGATGCAGTATAAAGCGTGTCAGTGTCCCATATACTGATGCAGTATAAAGCGTGTCAGTGTCCCATATACTGATGCAGTATAAAGCGTGTCAGTGTCCCATATACTGATGCAGTATAAAGCGTGTCAGTGTCCCATATACTGCTGCAGTATAAAGCGTGTCAGTGTCCCATATAGTGATGCAGAATAAAGCGTGTCAGTGTCCGATATACTGATGCAGTATAAAGCGTATCAGTGTCCCATATACTCATGCAGTATAAAGCGTGTCAGTGTCCCATATACTGATGCAGTATAAAGCGTGTCAGTGTCCCATATACTCATGCAGTATAAAGCGTGTCAGTGTCCCATATACTGATGCAGTATAAAGCGTGTCAGTGTCCCATATACTGATGCAGTATGAAGCGTGTCAGTTTCCCATATACTGATGCAGTATAAAGCTTGTCAGTGTCCCATATACTGATGCAGTATAAAGCGTCAGTGTCCCATATAGTGATGCATTATAAAGCGTGTCAGTGTCCTATATACTGATGCAGAATAAAGCGTGTCACTGTCCCATATACTGATGCAGTATAAAGCGTGTCAGTGCCCCATATACTGATGCAGTATAAAGCGTGTCAGTGTCCCATATACTGATGCAGTATAAAGCGTGTCAGTGTCCCATATACTGATACATTATAAAGCGTGTCAGTGTCCCATATACTGATGCAGTATAAAACGTGTCAGTGTCCCATATACTGATGCAGTATAAAGCGTGTCAATGTCCCATATAGTGATGCAGAATAAAGCGTGTCAGTGTCCCATATACTGATGCAGTATAAAGCGTATCAGTGTCCCATATACTCATGCAGTATAAAGCGTGTCAGTGTCCCATATACTGATGCAGTATAAAGTGTGTCAGTGTCCCATATACTGATGCAGTATAAAGCGTGTCAGTGTCCCATATACTGATGCAGTATAAAGCGTATCAGTGTCCCATATACTGATGCAGTATAAGGCGTGTCAGTGTCCCATATACTGATGCAGTATAAAGTGTGTCAGTGTCCCATATACTTGGGCAGTATAAAGCGTGTCAGTGTCCCATATACTGGTGCAGTATAAAGCGTGTCAGTGTCCCATATACTGATGCAGTATAAAGCGTGTCAGTGTCCCATATACTGGTGCAGTATAAAGCGTGTCCCATATACTGATGCAGTATAAAGCGTGTCAGTTTCCCATATACTGATGCAGTATAAAGCGTGTCAGTGTCCCATATACTGATGCAGTATGAAGCGTGTCAGTGCCCCATATACTGATGCAGTATAAAGCGTGTCAGAGTCCCATATACTGATGCAGTATAAAGCGTGTTAGTGTCCCATATACTGATGCAGTATAAAGCGTGTCAGTGTCCCATATACTGATGCAGTATAAAGCGTGTCAGTGTCCCATATATATGGGCAGTATAAAGCGTGTCAGTGTCCCATATACTGATGCAGTATAAAGCGTGTCAGTGTCCCATATACTGATGCAGTATAAAGTGTGTCAGTGTCCCATATACTGATGGAGTATAAAGCGTGTCAGTGTCCCATATACTGATGCAGTATAAAGCGTGTCCCATATACTGATGCAGTATAAAGCGTGTCAGTGTCCCATATACTGGTGCAGTATAAAGCGTGTCCCATATACTGATGCAGTATAAAGCGTGTCAGTGTCCCATATACTGATGAAGTATAAAGTGTGTCAGTGTCCCATATAGTGATGCTGTATAAAGCGTGTCGGTGTCCCATATACTGATGCAGTATAAAGCGTGTCAGTGTCCCATATACTGATGCAGTATAAAGCGTATCAGTGTCCCATATACTGATGCAGTATAAAGCGTGTCAGTGTCCCATATACTGATGCAGTATAAAGCGTGTCAGTGCCCCATATACTGATGCAGTATAAAGCGTGTCCCATATACTGATGCAGTATAAAGCATGTCAGTTTCCCATATACTGATGCAGTATAAAGCGTATCAGTGTCCCATATACTGATGCAGTATAAAGCGTGTCAGTGTCCCATATACTGATGCAGTATAAAGCGTGTCAGTGTCCCATATACTGATGCAGTATAAAGCGTGTCAGTGCCCCATATACTGATGCAGTATAAAGCGTGTCAGTGTCCCATATACTGATGCAGTATAAAGCGTGTCAGTGTCCCATATACTGATGCATTATAAAGCGTGTCAGTGTCCCATATACTGATGCAGTATAAAGCGTGTCAGTGTCCCATATACTGATGCAGTATAAAGCGTGTCCCATATACTGATGCAGTTTAAAGCGTGTCAGTGTCCCATATAGTGATGCAGAATAAAGCGTGTCAGTGTCCCATATACTGATGCAGTATAAAGCGTATCAGTGTCCCATATACTCATGCAGTATAAAGCGTGTCAGTGTCCCATATACTGATGCAGTATAAAGCGTGTCAGTGTCCCATATACTGATGCAGTATAAAGCGTGTCAGTGTCCCATATACTGATGCAGTATAAAGCGTGTCAGTGTCCCATATACTGATGCAGTATAAAGCGTGTCAGTGTCCCATATACTGATGCAGTATAAAGCGTGTCAGTGTCCCATATACTGATGTAGTATAAAGCGTGTCAGTGTCCCATATACTGATGCAGTATAAAGCGTGTCAGTGTCCCATATACTGATGCAGTATAAAGCGTGTCAGTTTCCCATATACTGATGCAGAATAAAGCGTGTCAGTGTCCCATATACTGATGCAGTATAAAGCGTGTCAGTGTCCCATATACTGATGCAGTATAAAGCGTGTCAGTTTCCCATATACTGATGCAGAATAAATCGTCTCAGTGCCCCATATACTGATGCAGTATAAAGCGTGTCAGTTTCCCATATACTGATGCAGTATAAAGCGTGTCAGTGTCCCATATACTTGGGCAGTATAAAGCGTGTCAGTGCCCCATATACTGATGCAGTATAAAGCGTGTGAGTGTCCCATATACTGATGCAGTATAAAGCGTGTTAGTGTCCCATATACTGATGCAGTATAAAGCGTGTCAGTGTCCCATATACTTGGGCAGTATAAAGCGTGTCAGTGTCCCATATACTGATGCAGTATAAAGCGTGTCAGTGTCCCATATACTGATGCCGTATAAAGTGTGTCAGTGTCCCATATACTTGGGCAGTACAGTATAAAGCGTGTCAGTGTCCCATATACTGGTGCAGTATAAAGCGTGTCAGTTTCCCATATACTGATGTAGTATAAAGTGTGTCAGTTTCCCATATAGTGATGCTGTATAAAGCATGTCAGTGTCCTATATACTGATGCAGTATAAAGCGTGTCAGAGTCCCATAAACTGATGCAGTATAAAGCGTGTCAGTGTCCTATATACTGATGCAGTATAAAGCGTGTCAGTGTCCCATATACTGATGCAGTATAAAGCGTGTGTCCCATATACTGATGCAGTATAAAGCGTGTCAGTATCCCATATACTGATGCAGTATAAAGCGTGTGTCCCATATACTGATGCAGTATAAAGCGTGTCAGTGTCCCATATACTGATGCAGTATAAAGCGTGTGTCCCATATACTGATGCAGTATAAAGCGTGTGTCCCATATACTGATGCAGTATAAAGCGTGTGTCCCATATACTGATGCAGTATAAAGCGTGTCAGTGTCCCATATACTGATGCAGTATAAAGCGTGTCAGTTTCCCATATACTGATGCAGAATAAAGCGTGTCAGTGTCCCATATACTGATGCAGTATAAAGCGTGTCAGTGTCCCATATACTGATGCAGTATAAAGCGTGTCAGTTTCCCATATACTGATGCAGAATAAATCGTCTCAGTGCCCCATATACTGATGCAGTATAAAGCGTGTCAGTTTCCCATATACTGATGCAGTATAAAGCGTGTCAGTGTCCCATATACTTGGGCAGTATAAAGCGTGTCAGTGCCCCATATACTGATGCAGTATAAAGCGTGTGAGTGTCCCATATACTGATGCAGTATAAAGCGTGTTAGTGTCCCATATACTGATGCAGTATAAAGCGTGTCAGTGTCCCATATACTTGGGCAGTATAAAGCGTGTCAGTGTCCCATATACTGATGCAGTATAAAGCGTGTCAGTGTCCCATATACTGATGCCGTATAAAGTGTGTCAGTGTCCCATATACTTGGGCAGTACAGTATAAAGCGTGTCAGTGTCCCATATACTGGTGCAGTATAAAGCGTGTCAGTTTCCCATATACTGATGTAGTATAAAGTGTGTCAGTTTCCCATATAGTGATGCTGTATAAAGCATGTCAGTGTCCTATATACTGATGCAGTATAAAGCGTGTCAGAGTCCCATAAACTGATGCAGTATAAAGCGTGTCAGTGTCCTATATACTGATGCAGTATAAAGCGTGTCAGTGTCCCATATACTGATGCAGTATAAAGCGTGTGTCCCATATACTGATGCAGTATAAAGCGTGTCAGTATCCCATATACTGATGCAGTATAAAGCGTGTGTCCCATATACTGATGCAGTATAAAGCGTGTCAGTGTCCCATATACTTATGCAGTATAAAGCGTGTCAGTGTCCTATATACTGATGCAGTATAAAGCGTGTGTCCCATATACTGATGCAGTATAAAGCGTGTCAGTATCCCATATACTGATGCAGTATAAAGCGTGTGTCCCATATACTGATGCAGTATAAAGCGTGTCAGTGTCCCATATACTGATGCAGTATAAAGCGTGTGTCCCATATACTGATGCAGTATAAAGCGTGTGTCCCATATACTGATGCAGTATAAAGCGTGTGTCCCATATACTGATGCAGTATAAAGCGTGTCAGAGTCCCATAAACTGATGCAGTATAAAGCGTGTCAGTGTCCTATATACTGATGCAGTATAAAGCGTGTCAGTGTCCCATATACTGATGCAGTATAAAGCGTGTGTCCCATATACTGATGCAGTATAAAGCGTGTCAGTATCCCATATACTGATGCAGTATAAAGCGTGTGTCCCATATACTGATGCAGTATAAAGCGTGTCAGTGTCCCATATACTGATGCAGTATAAAGCGTGTGTCCCATATACTGATGCAGTATAAAGCGTGTGTCCCATATACTGATGCAGTATAAAGCGTGTGTCCCATATACTGATGCAGTATAAAGCGTGTCAGTGTCCCATATACTGATGCAGTATAAAGCGTGTCAGTTTCCCATATACTGATGCAGAATAAAGCGTGTCAGTGTCCCATATACTGATGCAGTATAAAGCGTGTCAGTGTCCCATATACTGATGCAGTATAAAGCGTGTCAGTTTCCCATATACTGATGCAGAATAAATCGTCTCAGTGCCCCATATACTGATGCAGTATAAAGCGTGTCAGTTTCCCATATACTGATGCAGTATAAAGCGTGTCAGTGTCCCATATACTTGGGCAGTATAAAGCGTGTCAGTGCCCCATATACTGATGCAGTATAAAGCGTGTGAGTGTCCCATATACTGATGCAGTATAAAGCGTGTTAGTGTCCCATATACTGATGCAGTATAAAGCGTGTCAGTGTCCCATATACTTGGGCAGTATAAAGCGTGTCAGTGTCCCATATACTGATGCAGTATAAAGCGTGTCAGTGTCCCATATACTGATGCCGTATAAAGTGTGTCAGTGTCCCATATACTTGGGCAGTACAGTATAAAGCGTGTCAGTGTCCCATATACTGGTGCAGTATAAAGCGTGTCAGTTTCCCATATACTGATGTAGTATAAAGTGTGTCAGTTTCCCATATAGTGATGCTGTATAAAGCATGTCAGTGTCCTATATACTGATGCAGTATAAAGCGTGTCAGAGTCCCATAAACTGATGCAGTATAAAGCGTGTCAGTGTCCTATATACTGATGCAGTATAAAGCGTGTCAGTGTCCCATATACTGATGCAGTATAAAGCGTGTGTCCCATATACTGATGCAGTATAAAGCGTGTCAGTATCCCATATACTGATGCAGTATAAAGCGTGTGTCCCATATACTGATGCAGTATAAAGCGTGTCAGTGTCCCATATACTTATGCAGTATAAAGCGTGTGTCCCATATACTGATGCAGTATAAAGCGTGTGTCCCATATACTGATGCAGTATAAAGCGTGTGTCCCATATACTGATGCAGTATAAAGCGTGTCAGTGTCCCATATACTGATGCAGTATAAAGCGTGTCAGTGTCCCATAAACTGATGCAGTATGAAGCGTGTCAGTTTCCCATATACTGATGCAGTATAAAGCTTGTCAGTGTCCCATATACTGCTGCAGTATAAAGCGTGTCAGTGTCCCATATACTGATGCAGTATAAAGCGTGTCAGTGTCCCATATACTGATGCAGTATAAAGCGTGTGAGTGTCCCATATACCGATGCAGTATAAAGCGTGTCAGTGTCCCATACTGTATACTGATGCAGTATAAAGCGTGTCAGTGTCCCATATACTGATGCCGTATAAAGTGTGTCAGTGTCCCATATACTGGTGCAGTATAAAGCGTGTCCCATATACTGATGCAGTATAAAGCGTGTCAGTTTCCCATATACTGATGTAGTATAAAGTGTGTCAGTTTCCCATATAGTGATGCTGTATAAAGCATGTCAGTGTCCTATATACTGATGCAGTATAAAGCGTGTCAGAGTCCCATAAACTGATGCAGTATAAAGCGTGTCAGTGTCCTATATACTGATGCAGTATAAAGCGTGTCAGTGTCCCATATACTGATGCAATATAAAGCGTGTGTCCCATATACTGATGCAGTATAAAGTGTGTCAGTTTCCCATATACTGATGCAGTATAAAGCGTGTGTCCCATATACTGATGCAGAATAAAGCGTGTCAGTGTCCCATATACTGATGCAGTATAAAGCGTGTGTCCCATATACTGATGCAGTATAAAGCGTGTGTCCCATATACTGATGCAGTATAAAGCGTGTGTCCCATATACTGATGCAGTATAAAGCGTGTCAGTGTCCCATATACTGATGCAGTATAAAGCGTGTCAGTGTCCCATAAACTGATGCAGTATGAAGCGTGTCAGTTTCCCATATACTGATGCAGTATAAAGCGTGTCAGTGTCCCATATACTGATGCAGTATAAAGCGTCAGTGTCCCATATAGTGATGCATTATAAAGCGTGTCAGTGTCCTATATACTGATGCAGTATAAAGCGTGTCAGTGTCCCATATACTGATGCAGTATAATGCGTGTCAGTGTCCCATATACTGATGCAGTATAAAGCATCAGTGTCCCATATATTGATGCAGTATAAAGCGTGTCAGTGTCCCATATACTGATGCAGTATAAAGCGTGTCAGTGTCCCATATACTGATGCAGTATAAAGCGTGTCAGTGTCCCATATACTGATGCAGTATAAAGCGTGTGTCCCAAATACTGATGCAGTATAAAGCGTGTCAGTGTCCCATATACTGATGCAGTATAAAGCGTGTCAGTGTCCCATATACTGATGCAGTATAAAGCGTGTCAGTGTCCCATATACTGATGCAGTATAAAGCGTGTCAGTGTCCCATATACTGATGCAGTATAAAGCGTGTGTCCCAAATACTGATGCAGTATAAAGCATGTCAGTGTCCCATATACTGATGCAGTATAAAGCGTGTCAGTGTCCCATATACTGATGCAGTATAAAGCGTGTCAGTGTCCCATATACTGATGCAGTATAAAGCGTGTCAGTTTCCCATATACTGATGCAGTATAAAGCGTGTCAGTGTCCCATATACTGATGCAGTATAAAGCGTGTGAGTGTCCCATATACTGATGCAGTATAAAGCGTGTCAGTGTCCCATACTGTATACTGATGCAGTATAAAGCGTGTCAGTGTCCCATATACTGATGCAGTATAAAGCGTGTGTCCCATATACTGATGCAGTATAAAGCGTGTCAGTGTCCCATATACTGATGCAGTATAAAGCGTGTCAGTGTCCCATATACTGATGCAGTATAAAGCGTGTCAGTGTCCCATAAACTGATGCAGTATAAAGCGTGTCAGTGCCCCATATACTGCTGCAGTATAAAGCGTGTCAGTGTCCCATATACTGATGCAGTATAAAGCGTGTGAGTGTCCCATATACTGATGCAGTATAAAGCGTGTCAGTGTCCCATACTGTATACTGATGCAGTATAAAGCGTGTCAGTGTCCCATATACTGATGCCGTATAAAGTGTGTCAGTGTCCCATATACTGGTGCAGTATAAAGCGTGTCCCATATACTGATGCAGTATAAAGCGTGTCAGTTTCCCATATACTGATGTAGTATAAAGTGTGTCAGTTTCCCATATAGTGATGCTGTATAAAGCATGTCAGTGTCCTATATACTGATGCAGTATAAAGCGTGTCAGAGTACCATAAACTGATGCAGTATAAAGCGTGTCAGTGTCCTATATACTGATGCAGTATAAAGCGTGTCAGTGTCCCATATACTGATGCAATATAAAGCGTGTGTCCCATATACTGATGCAGTATAAAGCGTGTCAGTTTCCCATATACTGATGCAGTATAAAGCGTGTGTCCCATATACTGATGCAGTATAAAGCGTGTCAGTGTCCCATATACTGATGCAGTATAAAGCGTGTGTCCCATATACTGATGCAGTATAAAGCGTGTGTCCCATATACTGATGCAGTATAAAGCGTGTGTCCCATATACTGATGCAGTAGAAAGCGTGTCAGTGTCCCATAAACTGATGCAGTATGAAGCGTGTCAGTTTCCCATATACTGATGCAGTATAAAGCGTTTCAGTGTCCCATATACTGATGCAGTATAAAGCGTCAGTGTCCCATATAGTGATGCATTATAAAGCGTGTCAGTGTCCTATATACTGATGCAGTATAAAGCGTGTCAGTGTCCCATATACTGATGCAGTATAATGCGTGTCAGTGTCCCATATACTGATGCAGTATAAAGCGTCAGTGTCCCATATACTGATGCAGTATAAAGCGTGTCAGTGTCCCATATACTGATGCAGTTTAAAGCGTGTCAGTGTCCCATATACTGATGCAGTATAAAGCGTGTCATTGTCCCATATACTGATGCAGTATAAAGCGTGTGTCCCAAATACTGATGCAGTATAAAGCGTGTCAGTGTCCTATATACTGATGCAGTATAAAGCGTGTCAGTGTCCCATATACTGATGCAGTATAATGCGTGTCAGTGTCCCATATACTGATGCAGTATGAAGCGTCAGTGTCCCATATACTGATGCAGTATAAAGCGTGTCAGTGTCCCATATACTGATGCAGTATAAAGCGTGTCAGTGTCCCATATACTGATGCAGTATAAAGCGTGTCAGTGTCCCATATACTGATGCAGTATAAAGCGTGTCAGTGTCCCATATACTGATGCAGTATAAAGTGTGTCAGTGCCCCATATACTGATGCAGTATAAAGCGTGTCAGTGTCCCATATACTGATGCAGTATAAAGCGTGTCAGTGTCCCATATACTGATGCAGTATAAAGCGTGTCAGTTTCCCATATACTGATGCAGTATAAAGCGTGTGTCCCATATACTGCTGCAGTATAAAGCGTGTCAGTGTCCCATATACTGATGCAGTATAAAGCGTGTGAGTGTCCCATATACTGATGCAGTATAAAGCGTGTCAGTGTCCCATACTGTATACTGATGCAGTATAAAGCGTGTCAGTGTCCCATATACTGATGCAGTATAAAGCGTGTGTCCCATATACTGATGCAGTATAAAGCGTGTCAGTGTCCCATAAACTGATGCAGTATAAAGCGTGTCAGTGTCCCATATACTGATGCAGTATAAAGCGTGTCAGTGTCCCATAAACTGATGCAATATAAAGCGTGTCAGTGCCCCATATACTGATGCAGTATAAAGCATGTCAGTGTCCCATATACTGATGCAGTATAAAGCGTGTCAGTGCCCCATATACTGATGCAGTATAAAGTGTGTCAGTGCCCCATATACTGATGCAGTATAAAGCGTGTCAGTGTCCCATAAACTGATGCAGTATGAAGCGTGTCAGTTTCCCATATACTGATGCAGTATAAAGCGTGTCAGTGTCCCATATACTGATGCAGTATAAAGCGTCAGTGTCCCATATAGTGATGCATTATAAAGCGTGTCAGTGTCCTATATACTGATGCAGTATAAAGCGTGTCAGTTTCCCATATACTGATGCAGTATAAAGCGTGTCAGTGTCCCATATACTGATGCAGTATAAAGCGTGTGTCCCATATACTGATGCAGTATAAAGCGTGTCAGTGTCCCATAAACTGATGCAGTATAAAGCGTGTCAGTGTCCCATATACTGATGCAGTATAAAGCGTGTCAGTGTCCCATAAACTGATGCAATATAAAGTGTGTCAGTGTCCCATATAGTGATGCTGTATAAAGCGTGTCGGTGTCCCATATACTGATGCAGTATAAAGCGTGTCAGTGTCCCATATACTGATGCAGTATAAAGCGTATCAGTGTCCCATATACTGATGCAGTATAAAGCGTGTCAGTGTCCCATATACTGATGCAATATAAAGCGTGTCAGTGCCCCATATACTGATGCAGTATAAAGCGTGTCCCATATACTGATGCAGTATAAAGCATGTAAGTTTCCCATATACTGATGCAGTATAAAGCGTGTCAGTGTCCCATATACTGATGCAGTATAAAGCGTGTCAGTTTCCCATATACTGATGCAGTATAAAGCGTGTCAGTGTCCCATATACTGATGCAGTATACAGCGTGTCAGTGTCCCATATACTGATGCAGTATAAAGCGTGTCAGTGCCCCATATACTGATGCAGTATAAAGCGTGTCAGTGTCCCATATACTAATGCAGTATAAAGCGTGTCAGTGTCCCATATACTGATGCAGTATAAAGCGTGTCAGTGTCCCATATACTGATGCAGTATAAAGCGTGTGTCCCATATACTGCTGCAGTATAAAGCGTGTCAGTGTCCCATATACTGATGCAGTATAAAGCGTGTCAGTGTCCCATACTGTATACTGATGCAGTATAAAGCGTGTCAGTGTCCCATATACTGATGCAGTATAAAGCGTGTGTCCCATATACTGATGCAGTATAAAGCGTGTCAGTGTCCCATAAACTGATGCAGTATAAAGCGTGTCAGTGTCCCATATACTGATGCAGTATAAAGCGTGTGTCCCATATACTGATGCAGTATAAAGCGTGTCAGTGTCCCATATACTGATGCAGTATAAAGCGTGTGTCCCATATACTGATGCAGTATAAAGCGTGTGTCCCATATACTGATGCAGTATAAAGCGTGTGTCCCATATACTGATGCAGTATAAAGCGTG
Source organism: Ascaphus truei (assembly GCF_040206685.1). Taxonomy (NCBI): domain Eukaryota; kingdom Metazoa; phylum Chordata; class Amphibia; order Anura; family Ascaphidae; genus Ascaphus; species Ascaphus truei. The sequence continues at coordinate 210,761 of NW_027453834.1, forward strand.
TGTCCCATATACTGATGCAGTATAAAGCGTGTCAGTGTCCCATATACTGATGCAGTATAAAGCGTGTCAGTGTCCCATAAACTGATGCAGTATGAAGCGTGTCAGTTTCCCATATACTGATGCAGTATAAAGCGTGTCAGTGTCCTATATACTGATGCAGTATAAAGCGTGTCAGTGTCCCATATACTGATGCAGTATAATGCGTGTCAGTGTCCCATATACTGATGCAGTATAAAGCGTCAGTGTCCCATATACTGATGCAGTATAAAGCGTGTCAGTGTCCCATATACTGATGCAGTATAAAGCGTGTCAGTGTCCCATATACTGATGCAGTATAAAGCGTGTCAGTGTCCCATATACTGATGCAGTATAAAGTGTGTGTCCCAAATACTGATGCAGTATAAAGCGTGTCAGTGCCCCATATACTGATGCAGTATAAAGCGTGTCAGTGCCCCATACTGTATACTGATGCAGTATAAAGCGTGTCAGTGTCCCATGTACTGATGCAGTATAAAGCGTGTGTCCCATATACTGCTGCAGTATAAAGCGTGTCAGTGTCCCATATACTGATGCAGTATAAAGCGTGTCAGTGTCCCATATACTGATGCAGTATAAAGCGTGTCAGTGTCCCATATACTGATGCAGTATAAAGCGTGTGTCCCATATACTGCTGCAGTATAAAGCGTGTCAGTGTCCCATATACTGATGCAGTATAAAGCGTGTCAGTGTCCCATAAACTGATGCAGTATAAAGCGTGTCAGTGCCCCATATACTGATGCAGTATAAAGCATGTCAGTGTCCCATATACTGATGCAGTATAAAGTGTGTCAGTGTCCCATAAACTGATGCAGTATAAAGCGTGTCAGTGTCCCATATACTGATGCAGTATAAAGCGTGTCAGTGTCCCATATACTGATGCAGTATAAAGTGTGTCAGTGTCCCATATACTGATGCAGTATAAAGCGTGTCAGTGTCCCATATACTGATGCAGTATAAAGCGTGTCAGTGTCCCATATACTTATGCAGTATAAAGCGTGTCAGTGTCCCATTACGTGTAGTATAAAGCGTGTCAGTGTCCCATTACGTGTAGTATAAAGCGTATCAGTGTCCCATTACGTGTAGTATAAAGCGTGTCAGTGTCCCATAAACTGATGCAGTATAAAGCGTGTCAGTGTCCCATATACTGATGCAGTATAAATTGTGTCAGTGTCCCATAAACTGATGCAGTATAAAGCGTGTCAGTGCCCCATATACTGATGCAGTATAAAGCATGTCAGTGTCCTATATACTGATGCAGTATAAAGCGTGTCAGTGTCCCATATACTGATGCAGTATAAAGCGTGTCAGTGTCCCATATACTGATGCAGTATAAAGTGTGTCAGTGTCCCATATACTGATGCAGTATAAAGCGTGTCAGTGTCCCATATACTGATGCAGTATAAAGCGTGTCAGTGTCCCATATACTGATGCAGTATAAAGCGTGTCAGTGTCCCATATACTGATGCAGTATAAAGCGTGTCAGTGCCCCATATACTGATGCAGTATAAAGCGTGTCAGTGTCCCATATACTGATGCAGTATAAAGCGTGTGTCCCATATACTGCTGCAGTATAAAGCGTGTCAGTGTCCCATATACTGATGCAGTATAAAGCGTGTCAGTGTCCCATATACTAATGCAGTATAAAGCGTGTCAGTGTCCCATATACTGATGCAGTATAAAGCGTGTCAGTGTCCCATATACTGATGCAGTATAAAGCGTGTGTCCCATATACTGCTGCAGTATAAAGCGTGTCAGTGTCCCATATACTGATGCAGTATAAAGCGTGTCAGTGTCCCATACTGTATACTGATGCAGTATAAAGCGTCAGTGTCCCATATACTGATGCAGTATAAAGCGTGTGTCCCATATACTGATGCAGTATAAAGCGTGTTAGTGTCCCATAAACTGATGCAGTATAAAGCGTGTCAGTGTCCCATATACTGATGCAGTATAAAGCGTGTGTCCCATATACTGATGCAGTATAAAGCGTGTGTCCCATATACTGATGCAGTATAAAGCGTGTGTCCCATATACTGATGCAGTATAAAGCGTGTCCCATATACTGATGCAGTATAAAGCGTGTCAGTGTCCCATATACTGATGCAGTATAAAGCGTGTCAGTGTCCCATAAACTGATGCAGTATGAAGCGTGTCAGTTTCCCATATACTGATGCAGTATAAAGCGTGTCAGTGTCCCATATACTGATGCAGTATAAAGCGTCAGTGTCCCATATAATGATGCATTATAAAGCGTGTCAGTGTCCTATATACTGATGCAGTATAAAGCGTGTCAGTGTCCCATATACTGATGCAGTATAATGCGTGTCAGTGTCCCATATACTGATGCAGTATAAAGCGTCAGTGTCCCATATACTGATGCAGTATAAAGCGTGTCAGTGTCCCATATACTGCTGCAGTATAAAGCGTGTCAGTGTCCCATATACTGATGCAGTATAAAGCGTGTCAGTGTCCCATAAACTGATGCAGTATAAAGCGTGTCAGTGCCCCATATACTGATGCAGTATAAAGCATGTCAGTGTCCCATATACTGATGCAGTATAAAGTGTGTCAGTGTCCCATAAACTGATGCAGTATAAAGCGTGTCAGTGTCCCATATACTGATGCAGTATAAAGCGTGTCAGTGTCCCATATACTGATGCAGTATAAAGTGTGTCAGTGTCCCATATACTGATGCAGTATAAAGCGTGTCAGTGTCCCATATACTGATGCAGTATAAAGCGTGTCAGTGTCCCATATACTTATGCAGTATAAAGCGTGTCAGTGTCCCATTACGTGTAGTATAAAGCGTGTCAGTGTCCCATTACGTGTAGTATAAAGCGTATCAGTGTCCCATTACGTGTAGTATAAAGCGTGTCAGTGTCCCATAAACTGATGCAGTATAAAGCGTGTCAGTGTCCCATATACTGATGCAGTATAAATTGTGTCAGTGTCCCATAAACTGATGCAGTATAAAGCGTGTCAGTGCCCCATATACTGATGCAGTATAAAGCATGTCAGTGTCCTATATACTGATGCAGTATAAAGCGTGTCAGTGTCCCATATACTGATGCAGTATAAAGCGTGTCAGTGTCCCATATACTGATGCAGTATAAAGTGTGTCAGTGTCCCATATACTGATGCAGTATAAAGCGTGTCAGTGTCCCATATACTGATGCAGTATAAAGCGTGTCAGTGTCCCATATACTGATGCAGTATAAAGCGTGTCAGTGTCCCATATACTGATGCAGTATAAAGCGTGTCAGTGCCCCATATACTGATGCAGTATAAAGCGTGTCAGTGTCCCATATACTGATGCAGTATAAAGCGTGTGTCCCATATACTGCTGCAGTATAAAGCGTGTCAGTGTCCCATATACTGATGCAGTATAAAGCGTGTCAGTGTCCCATATACTAATGCAGTATAAAGCGTGTCAGTGTCCCATATACTGATGCAGTATAAAGCGTGTCAGTGTCCCATATACTGATGCAGTATAAAGCGTGTGTCCCATATACTGCTGCAGTATAAAGCGTGTCAGTGTCCCATATACTGATGCAGTATAAAGCGTGTCAGTGTCCCATACTGTATACTGATGCAGTATAAAGCGTCAGTGTCCCATATACTGATGCAGTATAAAGCGTGTGTCCCATATACTGATGCAGTATAAAGCGTGTCAGTGTCCCATAAACTGATGCAGTATAAAGCGTGTCAGTGTCCCATATACTGATGCAGTATAAAGCGTGTGTCCCATATACTGATGCAGTATAAAGCGTGTGTCCCATATACTGATGCAGTATAAAGCGTGTGTCCCATATACTGATGCAGTATAAAGCGTGTCCCATATACTGATGCAGTATAAAGCGTGTCAGTGTCCCATATACTGATGCAGTATAAAGCGTGTCAGTGTCCCATAAACTGATGCAGTATGAAGCGTGTCAGTTTCCCATATACTGATGCAGTATAAAGCGTGTCAGTGTCCCATATACTGATGCAGTATAAAGCGTCAGTGTCCCATATAATGATGCATTATAAAGCGTGTCAGTGTCCTATATACTGATGCAGTATAAAGCGTGTCAGTGTCCCATATACTGATGCAGTATAATGCGTGTCAGTGTCCCATATACTGATGCAGTATAAAGCGTCAGTGTCCCATATACTGATGCAGTATAAAGCGTGTCAGTGTCCCATATACTGATGCAGTATAAAGTGTGTCAGTGTCCCATATACTGATGCAGTATAAAGCGTGTCAGTGTCCCATATACTGATGCAGTATAAAGCGTGTCAGTGTCCCATATACTTATGCAGTATAAAGCGTGTCAGTGTCCCATTACGTGTAGTATAAAGCGTGTCAGTGTCCCATTACGTGTAGTATAAAGCGTGTCAGTGTCCCATTACGTGTAGTATAAAGCGTGTCAGTGTCCCATAAACTGATGCAGTATAAAGCGTGTCAGTGTCCCATATACTGATGCAGTATAAATTGTGTCAGTGTCCCATAAACTGATGCAGTATAAAGCGTGTCAGTGCCCCATATACTGATGCAGTATAAAGCATGTCAGTGTCCTATATACTGATGCAGTATAAAGCGTGTCAGTGTCCCATATACTGATGCAGTATAAAGCGTGTCAGTGTCCCATATACTGATGCAGTATAAAGTGTGTCAGTGTCCCATATACTGATGCAGTATAAAGCGTGTCAGTGTCCCATATACTGATGCAGTATAAAGCGTGTCAGTGTCCCATATACTGATGCAGTATAAAGCGTGTCAGTGTCCCATATACTGATGCAGTATAAATTGTGTCAGTGTCCCATATACTGATGCAGTATAAAGCGTGTCAGTGTCCCATTACGTGTAGTATAAAGCGTGTCAGTGTCCCATATACTGATGCAGTATAAAGCGTGTCAGTGTCCCATATACTGATGCAGTATAAAGCGTGTCAGTGTCCCATATACTGATGCAGTATAAAGCGTGTCAGTGTCCCATTACGTGTAGTATAAAGCGTGTCAGTGTCCCATTACGTGTAGTATAAAGCGTGTCAGTGTCCCATTACGTGTAGTATAGAACATGTAGGAGGGGCTTTTGCTTGTGAGTGGGAGGAGTCTGTGTTGTGGGAGGAGCCTGATCACATAAGAAGGTGTGTAGATATATTCAGAGCCAAAGAAGCTGTGTCCCTGTGGTGTGTGCACAGTGTGATAACCCTAACCCTACGGTGAGTGTGCACAGTGTGATAACCCTAACCCTGCGGTGAGTGTGAGTGTGCAGTGTGATAACCCTATCCCTGCGGTGAGTGTGCACAGTGTGATAACCCTATCCCTACGGTGAGTGTGAATGAGCAGTGTGATAACCCTAACCCTGCGGTGAGTGTGCACAGTGTGATAACCCTATCCCTGCGGTGAGTGTGAGTGTGCAGTGTGATAACCCTAACCCTGTGGTGAGTGTGCACAGTGTGATAACCCTATCCCTGCGGTGAGTGTGCATAGTGTGATAACCCTGCGGTGAGTGTGCATAGTGTGATAACCCTGCGGTGAGTGTGCACAGTGTGATAACCCTGCGGTGAGTGTGCACAGTGTGATAACCCTGCAGTGAGTGTGCACAGTGTGATAACCCTGCGGTGAGTGTGCACAGTGTGATAGCCCTGCGGTGAGTGTGCACAGTGTGATAGCCCTGCGGTGAGTGTGCACAGTGTGATAACCCTGCGGTGAGTGTGCACAGTGTGATAACCCTGCGGTGAGTGTGCACAGTGTGATAGCCCTGCGGTGAGTGTGCACAGTGTGATAGCCCTGCGGTGAGTGCGCACAGTGTGATAACCCTGCGGTGAGTGTGCACAGTGTGATAACCCTGCGGTGAGTGTGCACAGTGTGATAACCCTGCGGTGAGTGTGCACAGTGTGATAGCCCTGCGGTGAGTGTGCACAGTGTGATAACTCTGCGGTGAGTGTGCAGTGTGATAACCCTGCGGTGAGTGTGCACAGTGTGATAGCCCTGCGGTGAGTGTGCACAGTGTGATAACCCTGCGGTGAATGTGCACAGTGTGATAACCCTGCGGTGAGTGCGTGAGTGTGCACAGTGTGATAACTCTGCGGTGAGTGCGAGTGTGCACAGTGTGATAACCCTGCAGTGAGTGCGTGAGTGTGCACAATGTGATAACCCTGCGGTGAGTGTGCACAGTGTGATAACCCTGCAGTGAGTGCGTGAGTGTGCACAATGTGATAACCCTGCGGTGAGTGTGCACAGTGTGATAACCCTGCGGTGAGTGTGCACAGTGTGATAACCCTGCGGTGAGTGTGCACAGTGTGATAACCCTACGGTGAGTGCGTGAGTGTGCACAGTGTGATAACTCTGCGGTGAGTGCGAGTGTGCACAGTGTGATAACCCTGCAGTGAGTGCGTGAGTGTGCACAATGTGATAACCCTGCGGTGAGTGTGCACAGTGTTATAACCCTGCAGTGAGTGCGAGTGTGCACAGTGTGATAACCCTGCGGTGAGTGTGTGAGTGCGTGAGTGTGCACAGTGTGATAACCCTAACCCTGCGGTGAGTGCGTGAGTGTGATAACCCTAACCCTGCGGTGAGTGCGAGTGTGCACAGTGTGATAACCCTGCGGTGAGTGTGCACAGTGTGATAACCCTGCGGTGAGTGTGCACAGTGTGATAACCCTGCGGTGAGTGTGCACAGTGTGATAACCCTGTGGTGAGTGTGCACAGTGTGATAACCCTGCGGTGAGTGTGTGAGTGTGCACAGTGTGATAACCCTGCGGTGGGTGCGAGTGTGCACAGTGTGATAACCCAGCTGTGAGTGTGCACAGTGTGATAACCCTGCAGTGAGTGTGCACAGTGTGATAACCCTGCGGTGAGTGTGCACAGTGTGATAACCCTGCGGTGAGTGTGCACAGTGTGATAACCCTGTGGTGAGTGTGCACAGTGTGATAACCCTGCGGTGAGTGTGTGAGTGTGCACAGTGTGATAACCCTGCAGTGAGTGCATGAGTGTGCACAGTGTGATAACCCTGCGGGGAGTGTGCACAGTGTGATAACCCTGCGGTGAGTGTGCACAGTGTGATAACCCTGCGGTGAGTGTGCACAGTGTGATAACCCTGCGGTGAGTGCATGAGTGTGCACAGTGTGATAACCCTGCGGTGAGTGTGCACAGTGTGATAACCCTGCGGTGAGTGTGCACAGTGTGATAACTCCGCGGTGAGTGAGCACAGTGTGATAACCCTGCGGTGAGTGCGTGAGTGTGCAGAGTCTCTCTCTCTCTCTTTGTGTTTCAGGCGCTCTCTGTGTTTCAGGCTCTCTCTCTCTCTCTTTGTGTTTCAGGCACTCTCTCTGTGTTTCAGGTGCTCTCTCTCTCTCTGTTTCAGGCTCTCTCTCTCTTTGTGTTTCAGGTTCTCTCTCTGTGTCTCAGGCTCTCTCTTTGTGTTTCAGGCTCTCTCTCTGTGTTTCAGGCACTCTCTCTCTCTGTTTCAGGCTCTCTCTCTGTGTTTCAGGCTCTCTCTGTGTTTCAGGCACTCTCTCTCTCTGTGCTTCAGGCACTCTCTCTCTCTTTGTTTCAGGCTCTCTCTCTCTGTGTTTCAGGCTCTCTCGCTGTGTTTCAGGCTCTCTCTCTCTTTGTGTTTCAGGCTCTCTCTGTGTTTCAGGCACTCTCTTTCTGTTTCAGGCTCTCTCTCTCTCTTTGTGTTTCAGGAACTCTCTCTCTGTGTTTCAGGCACTCTCTCTCTGTGTTTCAGGTGCTCTCTCTCTCTCTGTTTCAGGCTCTCTCTCTCTTTGTGTTTCAGGTTCTCTCTCTGTGTTTCAGGCTCTCTCTCTTTGTGTTTCAGGCTCTCTCTGTGTTTCAGGCACTCTCTCTCTCTGTGCTTCGGGCACTCTCTCTCTCTCTCTCTCGCTGTGTTTCAGGCTCTCTCTCTCTCTCTGTCTGTGTTTCAGGCTCTCTCTCTGTTTCAGGCGCTCTCTCTCTCTCTCGCTCTGTGTTTCAGACACTCTCTCTCTGTGTTTCAGGCTCTCTCTCTGTTTCAGGCTCTCTCTCTGTTTCAGGCGCTCTCTCTCTCGCTCTGTGTTTCAGGCACTCTCTTTCTGTTTCAGGCTCTCTCTCTGTTTCAGGCTCTCTCTGTGTTTCAGGCTCTCTCTCTTTGTGTTTCAGGCTCTCTCTGTGTTTCAGGCACTCTCTCTCTCTGTGCTTCGGGCACTCTCTCTCTCTCTCTCTCGCTGTGTTTCAGGCTCTCTCTCTCTCTCTGTCTGTGTTTCAGGCTCTCTCTCTGTTTCAGGCGCTCTCTCTCTCTCTCGCTCTGTGTTTCAGACACTCTCTCTCTGTGTTTCAGGCTCTCTCTCTGTTTCAGGCTCTCTCTCTGTTTCAGGCGCTCTCTCTCTCGCTCTGTGTTTCAGGCACTCTCTTTCTGTTTCAGGCTCTCTCTCTGTTTCAGGCTCTCTCTGTGTTTCAGGCTCTCTCTCTGTTTCAGGCTCTCTCTCTGTTTCAGGCTCTCTCTCTGTTTCAGGCGCTCTCTCTCTCTCTCGCTCTGTGTTTCAGACACTCTCTCTCTGTGTTTCAGGCTCTCTCTCTGTTTCAGGCTCTCTCTCTGTTTCAGGCGCTCTCTCTCTCGCTCTGTGCTTCAGGCACTCTTTCAACTTAAGTTTTTTATTGAACTCATACATGGCTTACAATCATAGTTTACATTGGAGGAAAACACTCCTCCTTCAGGTGAAAAACATTCGGCATGTGTGGTTACTATAAACTTTGGACATACGGGGCAGACAAACAGACGAACCGACAGACTACATCTAGCTTCCAGCCGGGAGGGGAAGGGGGGGAGGGGGGGGCAAGGTCCTCCGACCGTGGTTCCGCTTCAAAATGTGCGTCCGCAGGCTCTCTGCAACTGAGAGAACCGAGTGCGCGGTTTGCGTCCGCTGAGCCTCACCAATTCTATCCGCGTATGTCCTGCGTGGTCCCGTAAGCCGTCGTGCTCTCCTGGAGCATCTTCATGAGAGAATGCATTTACGTCTATCAGGGCCAAATCGTGGCCCTATCTACCCCCTGTATGTCTGTCTGGGCCAACCATGGTGACCAGACTTTTAGAAAATTTGTGCCAGTGTCATTGACCAAACTCGTCAATTTCTCCATCTGGCAAACTGACCAAATTCTGTTCCTGATCTTTGCAATTATTGGGATTTCATTCTGTTTCCAGCGTGCTGCGATCTCCCCCCATACAGCTATTGCGAAATGCGCCGCTAGTTTATTTTCTCCCCTGGAGAGACCTTTTTGTGGCCTCTTAAAAAGGAACCGCCATGGGTCCAAAGGGATGGATGTACCTAGGATCCTATTTAGCCAATCGTAAATTGAATCCCAGACCGGCGTGATCTTGGGGCAAGACCACAGCATGTGCAACAAGTCTGTTCAGGCACTCTTTCTATTTCAGGCACACTCTCCCTCTCTCTCTCTATTTCAGGCACACTCTCTCTCTCTCTGTGTTTCAGGCACTCTCTCTCTCTGTGTTTCAGGCACTCTCTCTCTCTGTGTTTCAGGCACTCTCTTTCTCTCGCTCTGTTCTTCAGGCTCTCTCTCTCTCTCTCTCTCTATTTCAGGCACTCTCTCTCTCTCTGTGTTTCAGGCACTCTCTCTCTCTCTGTGTTTCAGGCACTCTCTCTCTCTCTCTCTGTGTGTTTCAGGCACTCTCTCTCTCTGTGTTTCAGGCACTCTCTCTCTATGTTTCAGTCTCTCTGTCTCTCTCTCTCTGTGTTTCAGTCTCTCTCTCTCTCTCTGTGTTTCAGGCACTCTCTCTCTCTGTGTTTCAGGCTCTCTCTCTCTCTCTCTGTGTATCAGGCACGCTCTCTCTCTGTGCTTCAGGCACTCTCTCTCTCTCTTTGTTTCAGGATCTCTCTCTCTCTGTATTTCAGTCTCTCTCTCTGTGTCAGGCACTCTCTCTCTCTCTCTCTGTTTCAGGCACTCTCTCTCTCTCTGTTTCAGGCACTCTCTCTGTGTTTCATTCTCTCTCTCTCTCTGTTTCAGGCACTCTCTCTCTGTTTCAGGCACTCTCTCTTTGTGTTTCACTCTCTCTCTCTCTCTGTTTCAGACACTCTCTCTCTCTCTGTGTTTAAGGCACTCTCTCTCTCTCTCTGTGTTTCAGGCACTCTCTCTCGTTCTGTGCTTCAGGCACTCTCTCTCTCTCTCTCTCTCTCTCTCTGTGTTTCAGGCACTCTCTCTTGTTCTGTGCTTCAGGCACTCTCTCTCTGTTACAGGCACTCTCTCTCTCCGTGTTTCACTCTCTCTCTCTCTCTCTCTCTCTCTCTGTTTCAGGTACTCTCTCTCTGTGTTTCACTCTCTCTTTGTTTCAGGTACTCTCTCTCTGTGTTTCACGCTCTCTCTCTCTGTTTCAGGCACTCTCTCTCTCTGTGTTTCTCTCTCTCTCTCTCTCTCTCTCTCTCTCTGTTTCAGGCACTCTCTCTCTGTGTTTCACTATCTCTCTGTTTCAGGCACTCTCTCTCTGTGTTTCACTCTCTCTCTCTCTCTCTCTCTCTCTCTCTCTCTCTCTCTCTCTCTCTCTCTGTTTCAGGCACTCTCTCTCTCTCTGTTTTAGGCTCTCTCTCTCTTTCTGTTTCAGGCACTTTCTCTCTGTGTTTCACTCTCTCTCTCTGTTTCAGGCACTCTCTCTCTGTGTTTCACTCTCTCTCTCTCTCTCTCTCTCTCTCTCTCTCTCTCTCTCTCTCTCTCTCTCTCTCTCTGTTTCAGGCACTCTCTCTCTGTGTTTCACTCTCTCTCTCTCTCTCTCTCTCTCTCTCTCTCTCTCTCTCTCTGTTTCAGGCACTCTCTCTCTGTGTTTCACTCTCTCTGTTTCAGGCTCTCTCTCTGTTTCAGGCACTCTCTCTTTGTGTTTCACTCTCTCTCTCTCGGTTTCCGGCACTTTCCTGGAACCAGGGTCACGAATGATGTATGAATGATTCCAGTAAGCTTAAATCATGTCTCACCTCTTCCAAAGCACAACAAGTCCTTTTCTCTTTCTTAATTTTATTGAAGGAAAATCACAGGGAGATAGGTACTTGCAGATGTAGTGTTGGTAGAGAGCGCTTCTCTGTCTGAAGTGCAGTGTATCAAGGATGAGACAGTGTAAAACAAAAAGGCCTTGCTGGGGTAAATAGCAGGCAGTTACTCACTCAGAGCCCAGGGTGAAAAGGAAGTGAGGAGCAAGGGTCACACTAGATGGGAAGTGAGCCTATACTAACTGTCAGCAAGGACAGGGGGGTAGGAATAGCCCACTCTCAGCTAGGAGAATATGAGCTGCAGGCAACCAACACAGGCTGTGTAAACAACATGTAGCAATAATGTTGCATTTTACATGCAGCGAGCTGCTGAGACAGGGAAATAACAGACAGCCAAACTAGGGAGAAATTAATCCCATAGGCTGTAAGAGGGACAGAGGAATATGCAATCTAGTTCCAGGACACTCCCCGTCTGGTATCTGGAGATACCACTATATTCTTGGTATATGTGGAACATATGTGCAATACAACAACATAACAATGCAAGGTTCATGTCCACATAACGGCGTGATACCAGCCGGTACCACCAGCTTAAAGTCCTTTGGCCATTTTCGATAAGGGGCCAGGTGGATGCACAGCTCTAGGTTAGCTTGATGCACCACAATGTCTCTCAGAGTCCACAGAACTGGTAGTCAGTTCTTCTTTGTTATAATCCGATTTAGGCATTAGAAGGATAATCTCTGTGGTGGGCCTTAAAAGGTTTTAATAATTCCATGTTGGGTTAACTTCCTGATTTTCTCCATGGTTGGCCGCGTATACGTAGAATCTTCTTTTCTTGTTGCATATGTAGCCCAGTACCACCTTGCTATCTGTGTAGAATCTGACAGCATCTGGTTTGCAGTCCATCTAGTTTTTGATAAGTTCTGCCAGTTCTGCCGCTAACATTGCGCCACATAGCTCGAGTCTGGGTATAATGTGGTCGGGTTGTGGCGACAGCTTAGCCTTGCCAAGGATGGACCTGATATGGTAACTTCCACCCACGTCCGTGGTTTTTAGGTAGGCCACCGCTGCCATGGCCTTCTTGGAGGCATCTGGAAACACGCAAAGCTCTTTGCTGTGTGTAGCGGTGAGAGATATAGGCGAGTAGGGGCGTGGGATCTGAAGTTGTTCAAGAGTTTTCAAGGAATACTTGCACATTTCCCACTCTTTCCGTTTTTCTGGAGGTAGTGGGGTGTCCCAGTCCTGCTTCTCGAAGGACATTTCTCTGAGAAGAGACTTGCCTTGTAGAGTGACAGGAGTTACAAATCCTAGCGGGTCGTAAGGACTGTTAACAGTGGACAGGACTCCACGTTGTGTGTAGGGTTTTTCCTCGATGGCCACCTGGAACGTAAATGTATCCGTTTTAAGATTCCAGCTTATCCCCAGGCTCCGCTGTATGGGAGGCGTCTCGGCCCCCAGGTCCAAATTCTTGAGGTCATTTGCGTGATCATCTGCGTGGAACGCCTTCATCACTATGGCACTATTGGATGCTATTTTGTGCAATCTTAGTTTGGCGTTTGCTAACATTTTTTGTGTCTCTTTGTTAACAGCCGTCAGGAGGTTGTTCTCTCCCTGGGCATGACGAAGAACGGTCTCTTTTGTCCTTGTAAATCCCTTTGTGAAATGTCTCTGCGACTGTCTCTTTTTTGACGTGTGAGAGGACAGTCTTTTTGACACTGTGGCTTCACCTGTAGGGCGCAATCTTTTGCGGCTATGCCAGCCGTGACAGCTAGCTGCTTTGTCGCTTGATACTCTGTGGAGAGGAACAACTGTACGTCTTAGCCGTGCCATTGCTCGCGGGAGGATCGTCCGCTTGTTTATTGTCTTTTGGACGATCCCTTTGTCGGTCACCTTTGGGAGGTTACTTTCTTCCTTCAGTGGAGTCGACTCATCATCCTTGGTTGTCTGAACCACTAAGCATCCTAGGCCATTGTCACATCCCCTTGATGTAAGGATGTTCTTGTCGATCTTAAGGGCATGGCCTTGTCTCTTCTCTTCACTTGGCCCTTCTGTCACTTGGAGATGGCCAAGACATGGTTCAGAGAGGGATGTGTGTCCACATTCTGTTATCACCGTTCTGCGGGCGTCAACATAGTCTTGTCCGTGCTCTTTGTCAGTGCACGCGTTGCCCACTATCACCCATCCTAGGTCAAGTCTTTGGGTGTATGGTGCATTGTGGGGTCCGTTATGCTGCTTACGGACTTTATGTATCCTCAAGATGTCCCTACCGAGCAGCAGCAAGATCTTGGCGCCTTGTTCTACCGGCGGGATGTAGTTAGCTATTCCATGTCTGGTGTGGGAATCTCGTCCCTGTTTGTGGCCATGTTGTTGCACTCGATGAGTGTGGGAAGAGCTATCTTCACTCTGTTATCCACTGAACGTATGACGTAACCACTTGCTCTTCTCCCTGTTGACTCAGTTGACCCTGCACAGGTTCTGAGGGTGTAGGGTGAGGCGTTGTCTTGTAAGTTGAATAGGTTGAAGAACTCTATCTTCGCCAATGATCTGTTGCTTTGGTCGTCGAAGATTGCATACATCCGAATAGCCTTCTCAGGTTGTCCCTGGGTGTGCACTGCGACAAGGCATATTTTGGAGCAGGACATTTTGTCACTTTCTTTTCTGCAAACCTCAGTGCGCTGAGACGTGACGGATGTTGGCTCTCCTTCTCCTTCCTCCCCGCCATGCTCCGCTACGGGGGATGGGTTGTTGAGTTGGTGGAGTGTCAGTGCCTCTGGGTGTAACGATGTCACGTGCTTGTCACTTTTGCACACTGTACATTTGATTTCTTCTTTACCGTCTCTGGCTAGGTGAGTCGTGGAACCGCAGCACCTGAAGCAAACTCTGAATTCTCCAAGTAACCTCTTGCGTTCCTCTAGGGACTTCATCCTGAACCCAAAGCACTTAAGTGGGTGTGGCTTCTTGTGTATGGGACATTCCCTGTTTGGGTCCCTTGGTTCCTCGTCTCTGGCGACCGACTGATCGGGAGTAGTTTGGGTCGTGGGAGGCACGTCCGTCCTGTGGACCGAGATGGGTGTTTGAGTGTTACCGTATCTCGCCACTGGTCTCTCATTCCCCAGGCTGCTTGCACTGTGTGTGGTTTGCGCACCTAAGATGAAACTGGGATCGTTCCTTGTCCTTGCCGCTTCGCGGATGAAGCTAAAGTAGAATTAGAATGGGGGGAAGGCGACTTGCTTCTCACTTTTGTATTTGGAGCCTTGTGAAATCCATCTTTCTTGGAGGTTGTAGGGTAGCTTCTCCAAGATGGGTCTCACTCCACGAGCTGAGTCCAAGACGTTGAGACCTGTTAAGGAATGGTCTTTCCTTGCAAACTCCAGTTCTTGCAGCAGGTCTCCGAGCTCTCGTAACTTCGAGTAGTCTCTAGTTGTGATCTTGGGAAATCTGTCGACTCTTTTGAAGAGCGAATCCTCGACTGCTTCGGGGCTACCGTAGCACTCTTCTAGCCTTTCCCACACTAGGTCAAGACCTACTTGGGGGTGGTTTGCGTTTGCCGTCCAAAGTCTCTTTGCGTGCTCCCTGGATTAGTTTCCCAGCCATTTGAATAGCATGTTGAGCTCTTCCCTTGCTGAGAAGCCCAAGCTGTTGATTGCGTCCTTGAACGTGAACTTCCACGTCCGGTAGTTCTTGGGACGGTCGTCAAAGGTGATGAGTCCTGTTTGCACCAGGTCACACCGGATCATGTACTTGGCTATGTCTGTCAGGCCTGAGGCATCGGCGTGCGGTCGCCTCTTCCTTGGCGTGGACACGTGATGGCTGCTGGTCAGTGAGGGGCTGTGTTCTCCCATGTGGGTATACCTGGATTGCGAGCCTGTTGTGGTACAGGTACATCCGTGTGCGTGCTGGCATGTGGATCACTGTTGCGGCTGTGGCTATCCAAGGCGGCATGTACCACTGAAGGAACAGCATCTTCTCCTCGTGGGGTTAGCAAGTCTTCGGTGTCTGTGGAATCACTCCCTCCGTTTTGAGATGGTGCGCTGCTGTTTACACTGAAGAGGCTCCTTACGTAGTCTTCAGTGCATCGGGCTGGATCCTCTGAGGCTATCGGTCTGTACGGTTGCTCGCCGCCGTCCTGTTGCGCTGCTGCTTCTAGGACTTCAGCTTGGGCTATGGCAGCGATGGCTTCCTTTTCTTGATTAAGTGCCTCTAGTTCCGCATCAAATTCGGCTTTCCTACGCGTAGTGGTTGCGGCAGCAGCGTTAGCGGCGGCTGTCTGCTCCTCCTCTTCTATGCGCACTCTTCCTGCTCTTATGGCTGCCTCTCTCCGACTATATTCGGCCCTGGCACGTGCGGCCTCTGCGGCGGCTCGCGCCTTGGTAGCGTTTGTACTTGCGCTGGACGCGTTAGATTGCGCTGATCTTGCTGACTTTGATGAGTGCCTGGATGTGCTTGAGCGCTGCGATGTGGTCTCCAGGAGGAGCTCTTTTCTCTTGCTTTGGGCGTCTGCAATGGCGGTTCGCACGCGGCTGTCACGTGTCAAGTCAATATTGTGCTGTAAGTCCCTTTCTTGCAGGCTTTCACTGGTGTTAGCCCTGGCCAGGTAAGTGACGTATGCCTCTGACAGCCCTTGGTAGCGTGCGTGATCTGTCTTTAATTGAGTTATTGCCTGTTCGAGCTGTTGTACAGAATTGCCAGCGCCGGCGACATTGCGTATCCCAAGTGTGGTAGTGTTCCAGGCCAACTCTAATTTAGCGCGGTGCGCTTCAATGTCAGTCTCGTATTTTTCACGGGGCTTTTGTGTCAGTGTGACTGTCCGTTTGGGCCTTGCGTCTGCCTGCGCCTGTTGCAGTTGCGCAGCGGTCTCTGTGTCTGAGTGATCACTTTCCTGCGTGATATCTGGTGAGGCTCTGAGTTCTGCCATGCTGTAGGTGTGTGTAGGCCTTTAGCCAGTGCATGTGGCATGCAGTCTTTTACCTGGGTCAGCGATGGGCAACTGTCTCAGATGATGCCGAGCGGTGTCCTGCAGCGATCAGCGTAGGGGTAGCTGTACTCACAGGTGTCCGGTGGCTCTGACCTGTGTCCTGGCGGGTGTCCGGTGGCGTGGCCCTTGGTGGCGCTGGCCGTGGGGACGTGCGCAGGGTAAGGTGAGATGATAATCCCTCACTATGGAGCTGTGCAGAGGGTGAACTCGGAAAGAGAAAGGCAATCACGTTTTGTGTAAGATGCACTGTCTGTCTGCAAAGCTGCTGCCTTGTGTGCAAGGTTGTTTGCTGGCTGTGTCCAGTGAGAATCTGCTTGCTTGTTTGTAAGGCTGCAGGTTGTGTGCAGTTTGCTGTATAAAGCTTGCTGCCCTGTCTGGCAGTGTAAAGCTGCTTGCTTGTCCTGGGGTGCAGAGACTATTCTGTATAGCATAAAGTCTTTGAGTAGTAGCTCCTGTGTGATTCCCTAACACACGGTCTGTGTTTTACTTTCCTGGAACCACGGTCACGAATAATGTATGAATGATTCCAGGTAGCTTAACTCATGTCTCACCTCTTCCAAAGCACAAACAAGTCCTTTTCTCTTTCTTTAATTTTATTGAGGGAAAATCACAGGGAAATAGGTGCTTGTAGATGTAATGTAGGTAGAGAGCGCTTCTCTGTCTGATGTGCAGTGTATCAAGGATGAGACAGTGTAAAACAAAAAGGCCTTGCTGGGGTAAATAGCAGGCAGTTACTCACTCAGAGTCCAGGGTGAAAAGGAAGTGAGGAGCAAGGGTCACACTAGATGGGAAGTGAGACTATACTAACTGTCAGCAAGGACAGGGGGGTAGGAATAGCCCACTCTAAGCTAGGAGACTAGGAGATGCAGGCAACCAACACAGGCAACCAACACAGGCTGTGTAAACAACATGTAGCAATAATGTTGCATTTTACATGCAGCGAGCTGCTGAGACAGGGAAATAACAGACAGCCAAACTAGGGAGAAATGAATCCCATAGGCTGTAAGGGAGACAGAGGAATATGGAATCTAGTTCCACGACAGGCACTCTCTCTCTCTCTCTCTCTCTGTTTCAGTCTCTCTCTCTCTCTCTCTGTGTTTCAGGCACTCTCTCTCTGTGTTTCACTCTCTCTCTCTCTGTTTAAGGCACTCTCTCTCTGTGTTTCACACTCTCTCTCTCTCTTTTTCAGGCACTCTCTCTCTGTGTGTGTCACACTCTCTCTCTGTTTCAGGCACTCTCTCTCTGTGTTTCACTCTCTTGCTCTGTTTCAGGCACTCTCTCTCTGTGTTTCACTCAAATCAAATCAAATCGGCTTTATTGGCATGACGAAAGAACATTTCAGTATTGCCAAAGCGTGAATAATAGGGGGTGGGGGATAATAATTACACGAATACTAGGGGATAGGGTATAATGATTGCAGGGTATATGGGGTAACAGTTTCGCACAGGGATGTGGGGGTTAGTGGACGTCTCTCAGCTTGTGGCAGGTGCTGATATAGTGTGCAGCCAGTTCTGCGCGGGTTTCATCTTCTCCCAGGAGGATCGCTATTTTTTGGTTCTCCTCTATATTATTAAAGTTCTGGATAAGAGCAGTGAGTTTCTCTAGGTGGGCACTCCTCACTTCGGAGTATTGTGTGCAACGCAACAGGAAGTGCGTTTCATCTTCTAACTCTCCTAGCTCACATCTTTGGCACAGTCTCATCTCCCGGGGCTTCCTGTTCTGTCTGTGTCTGCCTGTCTCTCTCACACCTCTCCTAGCTCACATCCCTGGCACAGTCTCATCTCCCGGGGCTTCCAGTTCTGTATGTGTCTGTCTGTCTCACACACCTCTCCTAGCTCACATCGCTGGCCCAGTCTCACCTCCCGGGGCTTCCAGTTCTGTCTGTGTCTGCCTGTGTTTCTCACACACCTCTCCTAGCTCACATCGCTGGCACAGTCTCACCTCCCGGGGCTTCCAGTTCTGTCTGTGTCTGCCTGTGTCTCTCACACACCTCTCCTAGCTCACATCGCTGGCACAGTCTCATCTCCCGGGGCTTCCTGTTCTGTCTGTGTCTGCCTGTGTCTCTCACACACCTCTCCTAGCTCACATCGCTGGCACAGTCTCATCTCCCGGGGCTTCCAGTTCTGTCTGTGTCTGCCTGTGTCTCACACACACCTCTCCTAGCTCACATCGCTGGCACAGTCTCACCTCCCGGGGCTTCCAGTTCTGTCTGTGCCTGGCTGTTTCTATTTCTAGGCTGTGGGCACTTATTCTGTACTGGCTCAGGGTCTGTCTCTGTTTTGGGTCTTTTACCTTCAATAGGTAGGGTGCCAGAGAGTATTCTCTCTGTAGGCTGTGGTAGGTTTCCAGCTTCTTTGAGCGCTGGATATCATTTTCCCATCTTGTCACATACTGCTTCTTCATTTCGTTGGAGATTGAGTTGATTTCTTTTTTCGGCAGGTTGTTGATCTGTGTGGGGTTTTGTCCTTGGAGTGAGAGGACAAGTTGTTTGATGGCACAGGGTTTAGTGAGGAGGTCCTGGCTTCGCATTGCTCTGTAGCAGTAAGACTGTGGGTGGCTGGTGTTTAGGTGGGCCCAGAATGTCAGTGCTCTCATCTGTACCGTGAGCAGTAGAGGAAAGCGGCCCAGCTCAGCCCGGCATGCATTGTTTGATGTACTCCTGTGTACTTGGAGAAGGTGTTTGCAGAATTCCAGATGCAGTATTTCTGTTGGGCTGGTATCCCATTTTGTAGAGTCTGGGTATGTTACCCACACCTCGCTGCCATAGAGAAGGATGGGTGTGTGGAGTCTGGGTTTGTTACAGGACCCCACACCTCGCTGCCATACAGAAGGATGGGTGTGTGGGGTCTGGGTATGTTACAGGGCCCCACACCTCGCTGCCATACAGAAGGATGGGTGTGTTGGGTCTGGGTATGTTACAGGGCCCCACACCTCGCTGCCATACGGAAGGATGGGTGTGTGGGGTCTGGGTATGTTACAGGGCCCCACACCTCGCTGCCATACAGAAGGATGGGTGTGTGGGGTCTGGGTATGTTACAGGGCCCCACACCTCGCTGCCATACAGAAGGATGGGTGTGTGGGGTCTGGGTATGTTACAGGGCCCCACACCTCGCTGCCATACAGAAGGATGGGTGTGTGGGGTCTGGGTATGTTACAGGGCCCCACACCTCGCTGCCATACAGAAGGATGGGTGTGTGGGGTCTGGGTATGTTACAGGGCCCCACACCTCGCTGCCATACAGAAGGATGGGTGTGTGGAGTCTGGGTATGTTACAGGGCCCCACACCTCGCTGCCATACAGAAGGATGGGTGTGTGGGGTCTGGGTATGTTACAGGGCCCCACACCTCGCTGCCATACAGAAGGATGGGTGTGTGGGGTCTGGGTATGTTACAGGGCCCCACACCTCGCTGCCATACAGAAGGATGGGTGTGTGGGGTCTGGGTATGTTACAGGGCCCACCACCTCGCTGCCGTACAGAAGGATGGGTGTGATGATGCTGTTGAATATTTTCTCCCAGATTCTTATTGGTGGTTTGAGGTGGTACATCTGTTTCCTTATTGCGTAGAATGCTCTGCGGGCTTCTCCTTCAGTGTATTTATGGCCAGGTTGAATTTCCCTGATGAGCTGATTGTTAGACCGAGGTATGTGTCGCTCGTTGTCTGTTCCAGTGCATTGTCGTCCAGTGTGAATTGAGATATGGTTGGATGTTTTTTTTAATTTTTTTTGGAATACCATTATTCTGGTTTTTTCTAGGTTCACAGAGAGTGCCCAGGTCTGGCGGAATTTTTCTAGTATTGCCAGTTTCTGTTGGAGTTTGGGTGAAACAATGGTGCTCAGAAAGTGCTATGTGTATGTATAAAGGAAGGGAGCACACTGGGTATTAACGCTTTCAATTGTATATATACTCAGTCCATCAATATGGGGGGGCACTAAGGTTACCCTGAAGGTTGGGGTAGGTTGTCCAGAGACATCCTCCTCCACCTCATTGGGCTAGCCCTAGGTAGGTACTCACAGTATAAGGCTAAGGCCAGACCTGCTCTCGTTTGGATCGCTGTGCGCTGCACACTCTTCACAGTTTCTGTTGGAGGCCTTGTTCTGTTGGAGGCAGCAGGAGCAGGTCGTCTGCGTATAGTAGAGACTTAATCTCAGTTCCAGCCAAGTTGAGCCCAGGTGCTGAGGAGGATTCTAGGGCTGCTGCGAGCTCATTGATGTAGATGTTAAAAAGTGTGGGACTCAGGCTGCAGCGACACACACACACACACCGTGACACACACACACACAGTGACACACACACACAGTGACACACACACACAGTGACACACACACACAGTGACACACACACACACACAGTGACACACACACACAGTGACACACACACACAGTGACACACACACACAGTGACACACACACACACAGTGACACACACACACAGTGACACACACACAGTGACACACACCTTCTGTGGGACTCAGGCTACAGCCCTGTCTAACTCCACGGCCTTGGTGGAAGAAGTCTGTCCTTTTGTTATTTACTTTCATGCAGCATTTGTTTTCGGAGTACATACTTTTGATAGTGTCGTATGTTCTCCCCCCTATTCCGCTCTCTAGTATTTTCAGCAATAGGCCTGGATGCCAGATGGAGTCGAAGGATTTTTTGAAGTCCACAAAGCAAGCAAAGATTTTGCCCTTGTTGGTGTTGTGGACGTGTTTATTGATCAGGCTGTGTAGGGTATAGATGTGATCCGTGGTGCGGTGGTTTGGCAGGACGCCTGTCTGGCTCTTACTCAGTACACTCTGCTCTGTCAGGAAGGTGAGGATTCTACTGTTCAATATGCTATTGAACAGTTTCCCCAGGGCGCTGCTGACACAGATTCCTCTGTAATTGGATGGGTCCATCCTGTCTCCTTTCTTGTGGATAGGGGTTATCAGTCCTTCGTTCCACAGTTCAGGGAAGTAGCCAGTAGTGAGGACCAGGTTGAACATTTTCAGTGTTGCTTCTTGTATAGATGGATTGCTATACTTCAGCATCTCTTGTAGAATGCCATCTGGTCCGCTGGATTTCTTGGTTTTTATTAGTTGTATTTTTTCTTTTATTTCCTGGATTGTGATTGGTATGTCCAGGGGTTTTTGGTTGTCTTTTATAGTGTTCTCCAGTGATGTTTGTTTGGTGAGGATTTGTTTTTGTTCTTGCGTCAGGTTTTCTTCTGGGATTTCTTGGTAAAGGTCCTCGGAGTAGTTTTTCCAGATGTTGCCATTCTGAATGGCCAGGTGTCTGTTATTCTGCTTTGTATCCAGATGTTTCCAGGTTTGCCAGAAAGTATTTTCATCTAATGCTTCTTCAATTCTTTCTAGTTTTTTTGGCAATGTGTTTCACTCTCTTTCTCTGTTTCAGGCACTCTCTCTCTGTGTTTCACACTCTCTCTCTGTTTCAGGCACTCTCTCTCTGTGTTTCACTCTCTCTCTCTCTGTTTCAGGCACTCTCTCTCTGTGTTTCACTCTCTCTCTCTCTGTTTCAGGCACTCTCTCTCTGTGTTTCACTCTCTCTCTCTCTCTCTCTGTTTCAGGCACTCTCTCTGTGTGTTTCACACTCTCTCTCTCTGTTTCAGGCACTCTCTCTCTGTGTTTCACACTCTCTCTCTGTTTCAGGCACTCTCTCTCTGTGTTTCACTCTCTCTCTCTGTCTGTTTCAGGCACTCTCTCTCTGTGATTCACACTCTCTCTCTCTGTTTCAGGCACTCTCTCTCTCTCTGTTTCACACCCTCTCTCTGTTTCAAGCACTTCTGTCTCTGTGTTTCTCTCTCTCTCTCTCTCTCTCTCTCTCTCTCTCTCTCTCTCCTCTCTCGTCTCTCTCTGTTTCAGACACTCTCTCTCTGTGTTTCACACACTCTCTCAGTTTCAGGCACTCTCTCTCTGTTTCAGGCACTCTCTCTCTGTGTTTCACTCTCTCTCTGTTTCAGGCACTCTCTGTGTTTCACTCTCTCTATCTGTGTTTCACTCTCTCTCTCTCTGTTTCAGACTCTCTCTCTCTGTGTTTCACTCTCTCCCTCTCTCTCTGTTTCAGACACTTTCTCTCTGTGTTTCACTCTCTCTCTCTCTGTTTCAGGCACTCTCTCTCTGTGTTTCACACTCTCTCTCTCTCTCTCTCTCTCTCTCTCTCTCTCTGTGTGTTTCAGACACTCTCTCTCTGTGTTTCACTCTCTCCCTCTCTCTCTGTTTCAGGCACTCTCTCTCTGTGTTTCACTCTCTCACCCTCTTTCTGTTTCAGGCACTCTCTCTCTGTGCTTCACTCTCTCTCTCTCTGTTCCGACACTCTCTTTCTGTGCTTCACTCTCTCTCTGTTTCAGGCACTCTCTCTCTGTGTTTCTATCTCTCTCTCTCTCTCTCTCTCTCTCTCTCTCTCTCCTCTCTCTCTCTCTCTCTCTCTCTCTCTCTCTCTGTTTCAGACACTCTCTGTGTTTCACACACTCTCTCAGTTTCAGGCACTCTCTCTCTCTCTCTCTCTCTGTTTCAGGCACTCTCTCTCTCTCTCTCTCTCTGTTTCAGGCACTCTCTCTCTGTGTTTCACCCTCTCTCTCTCTGTTTCAGGCACTCTCTCTCTGTTGTTTCACTCTCTCTCTCTGTCTCTCTCTGTTCAGACACTCTCTCTCTGTGTTTCACTCTCTCCCTCTCTCTCTGTTTCAGGCACTCTCTCTCTGTGTTTCACTCTCTCCCTCTCTTTCTGTTTCAGGCATTCTCTCTCTCTCTGTTTCAGGCACTCTCCTCTCTGTTTCAGGTACTCTCTCTCTGTGTTTCACTCTCTATTTCGGTTTCAGGCACTCTCTCTCTGTGTTTCACTCTCTCTCTCTCTCTCTCTCTCTCTCTCTCTCTCTCTCTCCTCTCTCTCTCATCTCTCTCTCTCTCTCTGTTTCAGACATTCTCTCTCTGTGTTTCACTCTCTCTCTCTCTCTGTTCAGACAATCTCTCTCTGTGTTTCACTCTCTCTCTCTCTCTCTCTCTGTTTCAGACATTCTCTCTCTGTTTCACTCTCTCTCTCTCTCTCTCTCTCTCTCTCTCTCTCTCTCTCGCTCTCTCTCTCTCTCTCTCTCTCTCTCTCAGGCACTCTCTCTCTGTGTTCACTCTCTCTCTCTCTCTCTCTCTCTCTCTCTCTCTCCCTCTCTCTCTCTCTCTCTCTCTCTCTCTCTCTCAGGCACTCTCTCTCTGTGTTTCTCTCTCTCTCTCTCTCTCTCTCTCTCTCTCTCTCTCTCTCTCTCTCTCTCTCTCTCTCTGTTTCAGGCATTCTCTCTCTGTGTTTCACTCTCTCTCTCTCTCTCTCTCTCTCTCTCTGTTTCAGACACTCTCTCTGTGTGTTTCACTCTCTCCCTCTCTCTCTGTTTCAGACACTTTCTCTCTGTGTTTCACTCTCTCCCTCTCTCTCTGTTTCAGGCACTCTCTCTCTGTGTTTCACTCTCTCCCTCTCTTGTGTTTCAGGCACTCTCTCTCTGTGTGTTTCACTCACTCTCTCTCTCTGTTTCAGGCACTCTCTCTCTGTGTTTCACTCTCTCTCTCGGTTTCAGGCACTCTCTCTCTGTGTTTCACTCTCTCTCTCTCTCTCTCTCTCTCTCTCTCTCGCTCTCTCTCTCTCTCTCTCTCTCTCTCTCTCTGTGTTCAGACATTCTCTCTCTGTGTTTCCACTCTCTCTCTCTCTCTCTCTGTTTCAGGCACTCTCTCTCTCTGTGTTTCACTCTCTCTCTCTGTTTCAGGCACTCTCAATCAAATCAAATCAAATCAAATCAGCTTTATTGGCATGACGAAAGAACATTTCAGTATTGCCAAAGCGTGAATAATAGGGGTGGGGGACAATAATTACACGAATACTAGGGATAGGGTATAATGATTGCAGGGTATATGGGTAACAGTTTCACACAGGGTGTGGGGGTTAATGTACGTCTCTCAGCTTGTGGCAGGTGCTGTATAGTGTGCAGCTAGTTCTGCTGTGGTTTCATCTTCTCCCAGGAGGATCGCTATTTTTTGGTTCTCTTCTGTATTATTAAAGTTCTGGATAACAGCTGTGAGTTTCTCTAGGTGGGCACTCCTCACTTCAGAGTATTGTATGCAACGCAACAAGAAGTGAGTTTCATCTTCTACCTCACCTAGCTCGCATCTTTGGCACAGTCTCATCTCCCGGGGCTTCCAGTTCTGTCTGTGCCTGCCTGTTTCTATTTCTAGGCTGTGGGCACTTATTCTGTACTGGCTCAGGGTCTGTCTCTGTTTTGGGTCTTTTACCTTCAGTAGGTAGGGTGCCAGAGTGTATTCTCTCTGTAGGCTGTGGTAGGTCTCAGCTTCTTTGAGCGTTGGATTCATTTTCCCCATCTTGTCACATACTGCTTCTTCATTTCGTTGGCGATTGAGTTGATTTCTTTTTTGGCAGGTTGTTAATCTGTGGGGGTTTTGTCCTTGGAGTGAGAGGACAAGTTGTTTGATGGCACAGGGTTTAGTGGGAGGTCCTGATTTTGCATTGCTCTGTAGCAGTAAGACTGTGGATGGCTGGTGTTTAGGTGAGCCCAGAATGTCAGTGCTCTCTTCTGTACCGTGAGCAGTAGAGAAAGCGGCCCAGCTCAGCCCGGCACGCATTGTTTGATGTACTCCTGTGTACTTGGAGAAGTATTTTGCAGAATTCCAGATGCAGTATTTCTGTTGGGCTGGTATCCCATTTTGTGGAGTCTGGGTATGTTACAGGGCCCCCACACTCGCTGCCGTACAGAAGGATGGGTGTGATGATGCTGTTGAATATTTTCTCCCAGATTCTTATGGTGCTTTGAGGTGGTACATCTGTTTCCTTATTGCATAAAATGCTCTGCGGGCCTTCTCCTTCAGTGTATTTATGGCCAGGTTGAATTTCCCCGATGAGCTGATTGTCAGACCAAGGTATGTTAGCTCGCTGTCTGTTCCAGTGCATTGTCGTCCAGTGTGAATTGAGATATGGTTGGATGTTTTTTTGATTTTTTTTGGAATACCATTATTCTGGTTTTTTCTAGGTTCACAGAGAGTGCCCAGGTCTGGCTGAATTTTTCTAGTATTGCCAGTTTCTGTTGAGGCCTTGTTCTGTTGGAGACAGCAGGAGCAGGTCGTCTGCGTATAGTAGAGACTTAATCTCAGTTCCAGCCAAGAGAGTCCAGGTGCTGAGGAGGATTCTAGGCTGCTGCGAGCTCATTGATGTAGATGTTAAACAGTGGGGACTCAGGCTGCAGCCCTGTCTAACTCCACGGCCTTGATGGAAGAAGTCTGTCCTTTGTTATTTACTTTCACGCAGCATTTGTTTTCGGAGTACATACTTTTGATCGTGTTCGTATGTTCTCCCCCTATTCCGCTCTCTAGTATTTTCAGCAATAGGCCTGGATGCTAGATGGAGTCGAAGGCTTTTTTGAAGTCCACAAAGCAAGCAAAGATTTTGCCCTTGTTGGTGTTGTGGACGTGTTTATTGATCAGGCTGTGTAGGGTATAGATGTGATCCGTGGTGCGGTGGTTTGGCAGGAAGCCTGTCTGGCTCTTACTCAGTACACTCTGCTCTGTCAGGAAGGTGAGGATTCTGCTGTTCAAGATGCTGTTGAACAGTTTCCCAGGGTGCTGCTGCTGACACAGATTCCTCTGTAATTGGATGGGTCCATCCTGTCTCCTTTCTGTGGATAGGGGTTATCAGTCCTTCGTTCCACAGTTCAGAAGTAGCCAGTAGTGAGGACCAGGTTGAACACTTTCAGTGTTGCTTCTTGTATAGATGGATTGCTATACTTCAGCATCTCTTGTAGAATGCCATCTGGTTTTTATTAGTTGTATTTTTCTTTTATTTCCTGGATTGTGATTGGTATGTCGCAGGGGGTTTGGTTATCTTTATAGTGTTCTCCAGTGATGTTTGTTTGGTGAGGATTTGTTTTTGTTCTTGCGTCAGGTTTTCTTCTGGGATTTCTTGGTAAAGGTCCTCGAAGTAGTTTTCCAGATGTTGCCATTCTGAATGGCCAGGTGTCTGTTATTCTGCTTTGTATCCAGATGTTTCCAGGTTTGCCAGAAAGTATTTTCATCTAATGCTTCTTCAATTCTTTCTAGTTTTTTGGCAATGTGGTTTTGTTTTTTCTTCCTTAGGGTGTGCCTGTAGTGCTTTAGGTGTTGGTGGTACCTCATTCGTAGTTCTGTATTGTTTGGGTCTCTGTGTTTTTGGTTTGATATTGTTCGCAAGCTTTTTCTAAGGGTGTTGCATTCCTTATCAAACCATTTTTCTTTGATTTTGTCATTTGTTGTTGGTCTGTTAGGGCTAGTTTTTTTCAGGTTTGATGTCTTTGCTATTAGATGGAATATGTGGTGAGATTTCTTAATGCTAGGTTTACACCGTGTTTGTTCTGCTCGTAGTTTGTGTCCTGGAAGCTTTGGAGTAGGTTTCCAACTTCTGAGCTGTAGATTGCTTCTGTGTATGTCGCGAGGCTCTGTTTTGTCCATTTGTAGGTGGCTTTCAGGCTATGAAGGTTGAAGAGGGGTCTTTGTGTTGTGCTTGGTTGGTCTGGTCTCTTAATAAAGAGCAGGGGTTTGATTGTGGTCTGATAGGGGTGATGCTGGTGTAACTATGAAAGCACTGATGGCTTGTGGGTCTATGTCGGTTATTGCGTAGTCCACTACGCTGCTGCCCAGCACAGAGCTATATGTGTATCTACCCAAAGAGTCTCCTCTTGTCCGTCCATTGATAATGTACAGTCCAGACCGCGACACAGGTTTAGGAGCTCTTTACCATTTTTGTTTGTTGCACTGTCG